>NC_142849.1:37354807-37661153 GCF_061612785.1 Hesperophylax consimilis
TAATTAACACAATATAACGGAAACTCTCCTTGTTAACATAGTCGAAATTGCTTAGAGTAGGACGGTAACATCCCCATTTTGCGGAAATATGTAATGGTAGAGAAGGCGGAAAGCTAATTCAAGTCCCCGGCATTATTGTGAAGTGGGGAGTGAGGTGGGGGAGTTGCTGCACGTGGCGCCGCGGCCGTCCTTTCATCACCGACAATCACCACCGGCACCAACCAGCAACGGGCGACCGGTGATCAGGCAACCGAGCCAACCTACCGATACCAACCGGTCCGGCAGCGCACATACGTAGATTTTAATGATTTAGACGGCCAAAAGTATTTTTTTTAAATCAATATAATGGTAAGGTATCTATTTAATTGGCGAGTCAACAGTTCTATGTACAATATAACATCCCCTCCCCCCTCCTTGAAAGCGCGGGAGTCGACTTTGATCAGTCGGAATTCGATAGTGAACTAGTGTGTACGTGTCGAGTCTCGGCGCTCTCCTAAACTTATAACTTTCCAAAGTGTATTATTCATTTCAAGCTAATATTTCCGTTTTAACTGTGATGGATTGCAATAATACAGGTAAGAACAATTTGTTTTCGTTACAGAAAAATTTAATTAACATTCTCTGTCATTCATTTTTAAAACGACAAACATCACTCTGTCAATTTTTTTTTTTTTTAATATATTTAAATTCGAGTGCCTTTTTAATGTACTTATGAGTCCGTCCCTGTATTAATTTTCATTATACTATATAGTGCATATATGTAACTAACTAATTCCATAAGAAATAGCCGCGCAAAATCGCGCTTTTTTGAGCTAAGCCCTTTTGAAAGGCTCTTTGTCAAATATAGGAAATATTGAGTGTGCGATATTTTGTATTAAAATTGTTTTTTTATTTGTTTCAGGTCTACCTACTACCTCGGGTACTAAAGTAGTGACTCGTCAATACATATTTGACCAACTACAGAGTCAAAATTTACCAACTTTAAATGAAAAACTTGACTATTATGAGAATTTTCTCCTTATGCGCTATGGGCACAACAAAGAGGCTAAAGAAGACTTTAAAAAAAGATTTTCTTATGTAAAATCACAAATTAAGCAACGATGGGTAAAGGCAAATAAACACCAAGATGTTTTCCTGAAAATAAACCAATCATGGTTAGAGGGAACATTCGAGATTCCCATTGAATCAGCCTCCTCGCAAGGTCGACCACCCAAGTCTTTTGGAGAACTAAGTGAGCGTAGTAAAAGAAGAAAAACGGAAGAAATAAGGGCCTCCGCAGGTGATGAAGTTATTGTTCACGCTGCTACATCTGTGTTGCAGACAACGGGACATAGGACCGCCTCGAAAGTGCTTAAAGATATTACGAACTCCCCAACACGGGCTAGTAAATATAGAAAAGCCTACAGTAGAGTTACCAACAACGATGAGGTACCTCAATTGACGCCTCTGCAAGCACTTAAGATGTTCGTTGAAGCTGATTTTACGAGACGACAGTATGAGATAGTAAGGGCAACAAATCCACAACATTTTCCTTTCTATGATCTTGTTTTGAAAGCAAAACAAGAGTTCTATCCGCCGAAAGAATCCCTAAGAATTACGGCTACTTGCGCGGAAAGTAATCTACAGTGCCTAATGGATCTAACCGTAACACGATTATCAAAATACCTAGAAGATGTGATAATTCGGCTTAACGAGCAAGAAAGGAAGTCGTTAATGATAATCTGCAAATGAGGTTGTGACGGTTCTCAGCAATCCAAATTTAAACAAATTTACGATAATGAGACTGATTCCGATGCCAACATTTTTATGAGTTCCTTTGTGCCTTTGCGCATTGTTTGTGGAAAAGAAGGCAGTAAAATTGTTTGGCAGAATCCAACTCCTTCTTCGTCAAGGTTTTGCCGTCCGATTCGATTCCGATTTGTAAAAGAAACAACGGACATAACTAAAGAAGAGATAAAATAAGTGCAGGAGTCCATTAAGCAACTAAACAAAACAGTTGTTACGTTGAATGAAGAGGAGTTTTCGTTCGGGCACAAACTCAAAATGACTATGATTGACGGAAAGGTGTGTAACGCAGCCACAGACACAAAGTCAACATCCCAGTGCTACATCTGTGGAGCTACTTCGAAAACCTTTAATGATCTATCAAATAGTGTAAACCCTGAAGCTTTGGAATTCGGCTTGTCAGTATTACACGCCCTGATCCGCATTTTCGAAAGCATTATACACCTTTCGTATAAACTGCCAGTAAAAAAATACAGGGAAAGAAAAACCGAAGAAGACAAGGCATTAGAAGCCCAAAAGAAGTTGGAAATTCAGGAGAGGTTTCGAAATGAAACCGGTTTGCTTATTGACATGCCAAAGGCCAACTTTGGCAACACCAATGATGGCAACACAAGCCGGAGGTTTTTTGAAAACCCCGAATTGGCTTCAGCCATCACAGGTATTAACTTTGAACTGATTTACAGATTTAAGGTTATTTTAGAAACTATTTCTAGTGGCCATAAAATTGATGCTGAAAAATATGATAAGTATGCGTACGACACAGCAAAATTGTACGTAGAACAGTATGGTTGGCACCCAATGACGCCAACTATGCACAAGATATTGGTACATGGAAGCCAAATCATAAGCCAGTTCGGGGCTCCTTCCAATTGGACAGCTATCGGAAGAAGCTGCATAAGCCCGGAACAAGCATTTCCGATCGTACCGGCTAAACTTTGCCAGAAACTTTTCTAGGGAAGAATGTAACTTAGATGTATATTATAGGCTTTTGTTAAGTTCAGATCCCTTCATTAGTTGCTTGAGACAAATAAGAAAACCTTCACGTAACGCATTTCTACCTGAAACGGTTAAACTTTTATTACCTGGTGACCCAAACACAGAGTCAGTAGATACATCTGGACCTGAAGATACCGATTTTTAATGTAATTTTATATTTAAAGAAAACTTGTTAAATTCTGTTTCCATTCATTTGTATTTTTTAGTGAATTTAGCTCTGTTATATATTACTGTTCTTTATAACCTGACAAATATATGTATGTTTTTATAAATATATACCTTTTCTTTATTTTAATTGAACTTAGAACTAAAATAACCCCAAAAATATATTTGGCCGCCTAAATCATTAAAATCTATCTATGTGCAGCGGCAGGCCGACAGGCGAGGCTGGCCGCTGACTGATGGGTGCAGGGCAGTACCTACAGTACAATCTGCTTTCTGGGACCCGTGCACTTCTCCTGAGACATGTGCGTTGTGGAGGCCGGCGCGGTACGCATACAATGCAATGTCGTACAAACAATATTTCGGAGATAATTATTTTTCCCAGCAAAATCGATAATCCCACAGAGGTAAAAAAAATAATATTTTATATCAACGTGAATAGGAATAAAGAGGAGGGGGGGACTTAAATTTTTGATCAGTGCCCATGAGAATCGAAATAAATTTTAAACTTTTTTCATTTTTGCTAGGTACCTATCTACCTACCTACCAAATACAACATTTTTGTAAAACCTTCAAGTACCGCTTTTCACGTGGATTTAAATTAAAAAAGCAAGACATGGGACACTCATGTTAGGGACATCTATTCAGTTTCTGGTATTCTTCCAATTACAATCCTTCCTAAATATGAAATCACAAGCACCATCCTACAAATTACCCAAAAATCAACTCACACCAACATCAAGCCACTTTACAATCAAGACATCCACAACCACAATACTCGAAATAACAATAAAATCCGCATTCCTCAAACACACACTACAAAATATGGGTTAAAATCACTGAACTATATTGCCTATACACTATATAATTCGCTTCCAGATATGTACAAACACATCCAAAATAATAAAAAATTGCAAAGCAATGCTTTAAAAGAATATTTTTTAACTACATTTAAAAATGAAAATATGTAACTGTGTTGTCATTTCTTGTTGAATCTTATCCATGTTTTTCTTTTTTCTTTCTGTACTTGTTTTCTATTGTTGTTTGTTCTACTTAACGTGTCATTATTTTAATTTTTAATTTTTATGCTGTATTGAATGTGAAACTTTTATTTGATATCAAAATACCGTTGTAAAATTGTACCTACTACCTCCTACATATGAATTGTAAGTTCCTCCTGCCCTAAAATGAGTTCTGTAACTCATCGGGATTGCTCTAGCAAGAAATAAACACAATAAAATAAAAAAAAGATGAAATGAGGTTTGACCGAACTTATTGAAGCAAGCAATTTACTCGGAAATTCTGAAAACAGCATTACAAATAATAATAATAATAATAATACGGAACTTTTACAAAAACATATTAAAGAGTAATTTATTATTTCCGATTTTACGAATGCGCGTGGGTACAGTTCTTCCATCGCTAAAAGCAAAACAATAAAATGCAGGAAATATGTGCTGTTGATATAATCTTTTTTTACATTATATTATGTTTCTGTGTTGTGAATTTAAACTATGTATATTAATATATTTATTCTAAAATTTTAAAACGTCTTCTTGCCTGTTTCGCAAAAAATGCAAAATACGAAAAAAGTTATCGTAAAATACGGTTGAAGCCGAGTACGTAAATTAAGCGCATAACAAGCTTTCAAATTCTTTAAAAATAATTATTGTTTTCCCGTCATCGTTCATGTTGGCAAATGAATACTTAGTCCTTCCAGACATCAGTCACTGTTCACTAAACCAGCCTCTGGGTCCACGCGACGCGGTAAATCATCTCACAACGAAGATGAACAACTCGGCCCCTTAGGGTCAAAAAAACGTATCTCATTTTTCTCTACTTTACAGGAGAGCAAGAAAACATAGTTCTCAATTAATCAGTGTTGTATAGTTTTAAACAAACGAAGCATATTAATAATGTCTGCTCATTTAGTTAAAGGATGGTATTTTCTGCTTGTGAACATCTTTTAAATATAAAATAGTAATTCATTTTACCATCCGTAACTCAGAATCGATAAAAAATTGAGTTACGTTTTTTTGACTCTAAGGGGCCGAACTATAATTCAATATTCTGTCTGTGGCGTCAGTATTTACAGGGGCTTATTTACATTTAATTATAATTTTTAAATTGAAAAATGTCAAACTTTGATCGAAGTTTTAACAAGTTAGTAGAAGAGGACACAAGATATCCGAACAAGAGTTTTATATGATAATGTATACATTTAAAAAATAATAATTTACGTAGTATTATTATTTTCTTATTATTATGTACTTAATTTGATTATATTTATTTACTTATCTGTTAGTATTTACCCATTTTTATTTGTTTGTTGTTATTTTTGTTATATATCCTTCTTGTTATGTCTTCTTGTCAGCCTATGATTGTGGCTGATAAGCCAACACTGGTACTTTGTAATACTTATTTAGTCAGTAGAATGATTGTTGCGTGTACCTACCCAGCTGTAATTTTAGTTTGAATGACTGTAGTGTTTATTTTTGCAGGTTTATATTTTCAATATTATATTAAGTTCGCGCGTATTTTTAATTATTTTTCTTGTAATTGTAAAAGACACAGGAATCCCGGTGAGATGAGCGGCTTACGATTTTATTGTAACATGTATATTATTTTTTTAATAAATAAGTATAAATTTGTGTTTGCATCAAGGAATAAAATAATATAAACAAAGTCAAAACATTAAAAACTAAAAAACATACGTAATTAAAATGAAGCTGTCGAAATTAATTTTAGAACAAAGCGGTATTTGATAATAAAATGTAACCGAAAATTTCACCGCTGACAGTTTTATTGGGTGTACAATGGAATGCCGTTCAATTACCGAAAAATCGAATTAAAGTTTTTAAACCCGGGGGTAGGAACGGAATGTTAAAAAGGTAATAGCGGGGAGAAACGCAAGGACGGTAAACGGCGCCAAATTATAGGACAGACTTCTCGAATGACCCAACTCGCCCCGAGCGCGAGTTCCAAGTCCTCGCGAATTCTTGCCACGTCGAACTGTGGTTTAAAAACGCATCCCGGGAAACTCTGCATGTTTTATAAATAGGGGTTTGTATTTTCAAGAACGATATCTTGTATAGTCTTGATGTTTGAAGAAATAGAAGCGCATCATATTATATTATACTCTATGTTGAAACCTTGAGCACAATGCCCACAGACTTTTGTTTGGTAACAACCAACAACAAAATTAAACCAGAAGAATTTCATTGAATTCTATTAAGAGAACAATATTTTTGGCACATGTTATGTAAATATTATGTTTATTTTGTCAAAATTAAAATGCTTTGTAATGCCACGCATAACAAATAATAATATTCTGTTTTCATGGCAATAATAAGTCATTGAAAAATAAATTGGAAAAGCATAGGGTCATACTAGCTTAACATGCTAAAAACAAAATGTGGTGTTTGGTAGATTTTCATGGAACAGCTGTGTAATTCACAAATCACAAGTACAAAACTATTTACCATTTGGGAAATGCAAAAGATTACGCACTCTCAAACAAACCGAGGTTATACTTTAAACTTATTTCTTATTATTTCTTATTCATGTCGATATTGCTAAATTCTATTAGTTTTTGCTTTTTACAGGTGCAACTCTTATTTTGTTATTTTTTTTTTTTTTTTTTTAAATCTCTGTTATAATGTTCTTTACCTCACGAGTAAGTTACACTCTAATTTATATTGGTTCAACGATTTGTTAAACTCACAATTAATACTGGGTTTAAACACACCCACTTACTTACTTTTTATGTTGAACTTTCTTTTACTTACTATTTCATGCTTGGGTATATTTTATATTGAATCCATCTTATTAGTGTTTTGCTAATTTGCACAAAATTTTATTATGCTTTCTTACAATTAACTCCATTTATCTTCTTATGTTCAATTATTGTAATCAATGTAAATGTATATTTTCATGTAAAAGCCCATTAGGGCGTAAATAAAAATAATAAATAAATAAATAAATAAATAAAACTCGCCGACGGTGAGCACTGGTATCTAGAAGTTTTAGGACACCGAAACTGAGTGCAGATTATAATAAACCATAGACATATGAATATTAGTAGACCTGCCCTAAGTGATTAAAAGCGTATTATCCCCACTCCCCATACCGGTTCCATTTGAACCGGCTGTGCTGGCGTGTGGCCTCAAGTGAAATTTGAAAACGTGACGTCATCATTCTTGTGCGAACTATGGTCGAGGCATCATCGGTTCATTTTACGAAATAACACGGCAAAATGTTGACTTGTACTATAAAAACTTGTAAAAATAGATGTGAAAAAGAGAATAAACCCAATTGTCGTATTACATTCCATATATAAGCATTATTTTACTTTATTTTAAGCATATTCACATCGTATAATATAGATCAGTTTTAGAAACATATTATACTATCACATCGAGAAACGTCTGGACGCGAAACACAAAGCTGGTTGGTTGCTGGGAACTAAATTATGAACATTTATAAAAGTGTCTTAACTAAATACTTAAACGAAATATTCGACTCTGAAAATACAACCGAATTTTTTTTGCCGAATTTGGACTTCGCAAATTTGTTCATAACGTGGCGAGTAATTTGCGCTCCCATGTAAAAATGTCTATTCATTCAAAGGCAGATTTTACTTTTAAGAAGTAAATGGTGATATTATAATGCGAGATGCCTATTTACTGTCAGATTGATTTATTGACGAATCACAGTCAGCTTCACTTCCTTCGTTCTTCAACAGTTGATTTTACCCCTCGCCATTATCTTCTCGTCTATTAATTCCTATGTCTGTGTAATAAACTCACTACTGCCAATAACATAGACACCTCATACTTCGACTTGTGACAGGTCTTATACAAGCCTAGTATTAATTAGTTCTACTATTGTTACACTGGTATCAGAGATGTGCAAAATGGGTACCCAAAACCATTTGAAATGCAAAATGGAAATGGGTCAAAACTTTTCCATTTGAAAATGCAAAATGGTTTTTAGAAAAGCATTTCAAATGCAAAATACCTATTTTCAAAATGCATTGAAAATGCAAAATGGTTTCTCAGGTCAAACAATTAAAATAATTATAGAATTTTTAAACAATTTTGTCATTTAATAATGGACATCAATGTAGAACAAACATATTACATGATGGTAAATCCAAAAACACCACGACTACAGATTATAAAACCACAAAAAATTTGCGCGGGACTAATGTTGCCAACGTAAAAACATAGAAACTGCTATCTAACATTTAATATTACAGCGTCATGGCCCCATGTTCAGTATTTGAATCAGTATTTTTTGTAATGGTATCACTCAATTGCCAGGGCTCGTACCAGGGAGCAACTTGACAAATGTAAATTATCTCTCATAGCGAGGTTGAGGACCGACTGATATTTGGGGCTTATGAAAAAAAGATGAGTGGAGATAGTAGGAAGAAAGTTGCAAAAAAGCATTTAAAATGGAAAATGCATTGAGAAAAGCATTTAAAATGCAAAATGCAAAATGGTTTTTAGAAAAGCATTTAAAATGCAAAATGGAAAATACCCATTTTGCATTTCCATTTGAAATGGATTTATTTGAAATAAAGCACATCTCTGACTGGTATATATTTCTTTTGAATTATGCATTATAACTTATATTAATAACTGCATCACTTGCAATTTGCAATAGTGTTTTTGTGTACACATTAATTGTTCTTTAATTTATTGCTATTATTATCCTGTTTACCACTGTAAGCTTGTAACTCGATTATCACTGTATTGTAAAAACCATTTTATGATGTTTGAATAAATAAATAAATAATGTTAATACAATTAATTATTAATATTAATTATTAATTAATTAATCTTATTTGTTACATTGGCGCCCAACGGTTAATATAAAATTGATGACTAGTATTTATTTGTTAATATCATAGAGCTATTTATTAAAACTTTAAATAACCCCCCCCCCCCCACTTGTGAGCGCTATAGCTACGCCCTCGGTAGATAGTATTGTTTCACCCATTGTAAATATACCCAGCCACAGAGGTAATATTACATTATTATTTAAACCCACATCCTTTTGTGATGTTCTTTTTTCAGTCGCGTGTTTGTTGGTTTTGTGTAGATTTGTCTAAGGCGGGTCGGACGTAGGAACCGGTTTACAAATATTCGGATGGCCGTACTCTCGGACAGTGGGGCCCCTCCACCGACGACTGTTATCAATAGTAATATCAGTGGTACAAACAACAAGCCCACGGCTGTGGCACCTTCTACCTCCCAAGTTCACAGAGGGGAGACGGACACTCGGACGGGACTGCTTACTTCAGCGGATGTTTACAGACAGACAAATGTTACGTCATTCATAAAGTGCCAACACATTATTATTTATTACCTCATCTTGATATTTAAGAAAAGCGGATTTCTGGATGATTTTACACAAACGTGTGATATTTATCAAGAATTTGACGATATAATTGACGTGTGTAATAATACATTGGTTTATATTGACAAAGTCAAGTGGTATTTCGGAAATATTTCGGGGAATTCCAAATATGAGGATGTGTGACCGCATCATATCACAACCATATAATTTACTTGTGTGTGGGAGTAAGGAAGTGGGGAGAGGAAGGATGGGTGGTGAACAAACAGAGCTTTAGCCATTTCAAGCAAAGTTTCAAATCTGAGCGGTGTGTTTATTTACCCAAAGTAATCATCATTCCTAATATCAGAATGAAGAATTCTCCCCATTTGCTGCTCCTTGTACCTACAGGTATTTATTTGAAAAGGAAGATGTTTTTGTCACCAATCTTCGGGAGACTTTCATCACGACGATTATGAGTAAGTAGGTACTTTACTAAACATGTTTACTATTTGTTTACACCGTACAAGGGAAACGCCACCATTGTGCACAGGGAGCACAGAAAGTCGAAGAGGTCGCGTGGGTATGCACTATGCAGTACACGGTCAGACGGCGCCTCACGAGAACCAGTATCTATCTAACAGCTAAGTGCACGGCGCATCCCACACCGCGGCTGCGACTTGAGTCAGCGATATCGAACCGCTAGACTACCTAGTAACTAGTAACTGGTAACTGGTAACTGGTAACTGGTAACTGGCCGCCAGGATCCCAGAAAACAGGTGCTGTCGACACATTCAGTAGTAGGTGTAAAGAGGACTTAGGCATATAAAATTTATTTATCTTACCAGGGGAAGAACACGTAGGTAGGTAAAATCGAGAATATACATTATTGACTAAGCGTAGCGAAGTCCTGTTTTAACTCAACCGTATGACGTGTCATCTGTCTGTAAATTGTTTGTGCGGTCCTTTTCCGTTTTCGAAAATCTACTGCGTCTACTTTATTATTTAAGCAAACCTTATTTTGACCAAATAGCTGACTTTGAGTGAGGTTTTCAATATTGTGATAGAAACATGCATGAAGAAAGTTTGAAAAAAGAATTGTAATTGAGATGGTGACACTTCTTTGGACAAATTGTACAATTCCTTTTGACATTACAAAAAAATAATATAGTTTATAATGAAGTAGGTGGGTATTTAAGTACTTACTTACAAATCTCACAATTTCAGAAGAAATTTTGGTTTTGACTTATTGATCAAGAGAAAATGAGGAACGTACTTTTTTGGACGCGAGGTAAAAAATACTAGTGTAATAAATAGATAATTTAGGTAAGTATTTCACCATGAGATTTCACTGATGTACGTTCATTTTTAATGTGAGAGGTTTTTGGCCATAATTAGTTTGAAAAATAATTCATTTTCGCACAAATTAGAATTTTTTATTAAGTGTTGTTCACAACAGTGCTCTTTTCAATAATGGTAGCAAGAAGGGGCTACAAATGTATGGTATACATATTGTTCTTTTGTAATTTCTTCCTCTTTCTTATAATCGACGAATGTAACAAAAGGAAAGATTAAAAAGGAGCTCTCGGCGGCAGGACTATAATGACATAATCGTAAAGATAGCCATAACACGTTACTTTATGTGATCCATTAAAACCGAAGCCCTTTCAAAAGTATAGGATGGGCCACGAGAATAAGAGATTAATCCAGAAATTCTCTCTCAGAAGACCAAGTGGACAGGAGATAAGAAACGAGAGGAGGTATTCGAACCTCGCCGCGCCGTACAAGGACGAAAGGTCGCCATGTTCTCACAGTATCCTCGCGCTTTATCAGAGTTTGTGAATGAATAATCCGACGCGACGTATCCATTAGCCGGCGACACACACAAAAAGGAAGAAAAACACATTATTTCAGATGGCCGAATCGAGAAATGTTTGAAATATGTTTCCGCTCCGTGAGATAGCGCCGGCCTATAGGTATAGTGCTCAGACAGACAATATAAAAATAATTTCACAAACTTCCCTACCTGCCTCCATATATTAGTAATATAGTTATTTATGTATTCATATATAATAATTTGCAATATCTATTATGTAAGTTTATTTTATTTTCCTACATGTATATGCATATGTACATACACAAGAACAGATATACCTACACCATAAAATGCAGGACTTCATACATTGCAATTACTGAAGGCCCCTTTGTTTCATGATGACAAGCGGCCATTACTTCCTGAATAAGGTTTTCTATGGTTTGTATTATTTCCATAGACAAATACGGAGGACCCGCTAAAGATGGGCTGTAGCCGAAACCTTCTCACACAACAACAGAAAAAGTATGTATGTATGGCCATGGCAACTTGCTTGCGCATTGCTGTATAAGAGAAACATGCAATTACGTAGAGTTTTTAAGAAACTATTTTTTTCCCTACCCATAAACAGAAGACCTCCAAGTCTGTACCTCCATGTCAGTGGACTGTATCTAACGTCAGATAAACAGACGCACAGCTTGAAAAATAACTCGAACATGCCTCAATCATTCCCATATTTAAATCAGGTGACAGATCTTCCCTAAATAGTAACAGGCCAATATCTTTATAGAGCACAATCTCCAAAATCATTGGAAAAGCAGTAAAACTAAGACTTATCCAGTTCCTCGAGGACAATAAAATCCTTTCAAATAACCAACATGGTTTTTGCAGATCGTAGTACTGCAGATGCAATTGAAACCTTTACCAAACTGATATCTCATAACCTAAACCTCTTGTCTTTTTATCAAGAACACAACAAAATCAAGAACAATTGCTTACTTTGCAACCGGTGTCCAAAAATGCATATCTGAAAATTATATATAGATATATATATACAATTCCCTAGTACATTATTTTGATATATCTTAAAAGGTTTAGCTAGCGTTACTAATGAAAGCGCTCGAAAATATATTTTTACGACTTATTACAAAACATCGATTTTCCCTACTTTCCATAAATATAATATGTATGTATTATATACATATATAAACCTCCCGGAATAAATTCTCTAAATGATAGTGAAAACCCTATCAAAATCCGTTACGTAGTTTAAATGAAGCACACAAACAGACCGACGCGGATAGCGACATTATTTTATACTAATTATTGATTATTTCATCAAATTATTAAAATAAATAAAAATAACAAAGTTCGTAAACCACCATTTAAATGACCGTTTAATTGTTAGTATTTTATTGGGGTTCGATGACAGTTCTGGTCTAAAATCTGGAGGATCACATTACTCGTACTCGTACCTTGGCTGACCTGCAAATCTACAATCAATACTTATTGGACCATTGTATTGTAACATTGTTGCTTGTTGATTTGTCTCTGTTTCCACTGACCACATGGTCACGCTAGCCCGTCGTCCCGTTGGGTCAGTAAGGGTAAGGATCTACTGTGTGGTGTTAATAAAAGCATGCAATTTTAGAAGGGTTTTTAGGTAACAAATTATTTCCCTACCGAGAAAACACAAGACCTCTGAGTCTATAGCCAGGTAACATTTTAAACACCCATATGAGGTAAAAATTGTGAAGCGCATATGACACCGTTCTATTTCTATAAAGAACATTAACTTGAAATTCAGTAAATTTAAATGATTCGCCACTTCATGGAATATAAGAATCTAGAAAAAAAAAGTTAATAAAAAAGCCATTTCAATCAACGTATCGATTCTGAATTATGGTCTTTTACCAGGGCGATACTGGGAGTATCTCTTCCACTCTGAAATGAAGAAGAAATCAAAATCCTTGAGGATGCTTTAAACTTTAACGTGGAACGAACAGTAGGTAGTTTAAGTGTGCCGAACTCATACGTTTCCCACGACTATCAATACGGCTATTATTCTACATACCGGGAATTATTTATTGAATGGCTAATGTGCAAACCAGCTCTGCACGGCCTATACTGCGATACTGGCACTGGCTAGCGGGGCTAGTGGAGATACTGGCTACAGTGGCTATTGCGGATTATACAGCCATTATAACTAGCGACATGTGACACATGCGGGTTCATTCCCCTCACGAGATATTTGTGTCAAAAACGGTTCAAATAGATTATTTTGCAATAATAATTGTGTACCTTTTTTAATTTCTAAAAAGAAATTGTACAATTTGTTAAAAGAAATGTCACCAAATGACAATTCTTTTTTATTAGAGATTATTGAAGAACGAAAGCTTTTAATAAGTTATATTTTTGTAGTTTTGTATGAGTCGCTACATGAATTCCAACCCAAGCTCATTACCTCATTAGTCTGTCAATTCAAATACTGTCAGGTTATTCATATTCATAATATTTTCGATGTAATACAACATTTCCCACCTGAGCGGATTACATCTGCTAATGTAACAGTGTTATATTGTTACATACAGTGTAACGCGCTGCACACAGCATGTAACATGCAAAAAGCCGATATAAAATAAAGATTAGGCCCTCTAGGTACGGACCGTCAATGTGCGGTAATTCAGCATTTGCGTGCGGTTAATTTTACCACTGTGCTACCGGGTGGTGGGTAGCAAACATGCATTGTTGTTTTATGGCAATACAAGTAATTCTCTCGCTGTTATCAAACTCTCGGAAGGGTAGCCAGAGAGGATAGAAGCATTTCAGTTTTTAATAATTATAATAATAATTTCTTAAACTAAGGTTTATATACAAAACATTTAGGGGATTGTTTGGAGGGTTAACAGGAATAGTATATAATGATTCAATTACAATTATATGGATCTGAAGATGGCTATAATAAGCAGAAAGCGGTCGCGGTCAAAAAATAAAATGAATGGAAAAACTTTTAAATTGTTTCAATACATCAACTTAATTTGTCACATTATATAATAAAACAGAAATGGGGTTCGTAAGTAGAATATATTACTCGCAGTATTCAACGGCGCGACAGAATTACTTTTACATGAATGCACAAGAGTTCCAAGTACCCGCAGCCAGCATCCCCACTGGGGTATGTGAAAGGACGATTCTGAGATTACCCATCACGCAAAGAATGCTGACTTTCGAGGACTGTAATATACTAATACAGTAACCACTTGACGTCTCCCTTTAAAGAGTACATATAATATACGTATATACCCGCCTACCTGCAGTCAGCAGTCCCATTCAGTCATGCCGGTGGAATTGTTTTATTTTATTATATAGCATGTACAATATATTTACAATCTCACCAATACATGCCCACGCCGGTGAGGTCAATAACCCGAGTCTGAAAATGAAAGTTTTTATAATATATATTACACATTAAACGAGAAGTGATTACTGTAGTGATGGGCAGGATCGAAACATTTACATGATCGAAATATTTTGATGGGAACATCAAAAGAACCGAGTGATTAATCGATTTAATTGCTCGGAGTTCAACGGGAGTAGTAGCTGCGGACAGAGGCACATAGACAAAGCGTAGTACATTGGTATGGCAACATTTTGGTAGGTAAGTATTGCATTTGCAAAAATGTGTTAAACCAGTGTTTTCATAATGGCAATGTTGTTGATTGTTTACTTGCAGATGGCAACATAATGATCGTAATATTATTTTAATGATGTGAATGACTATGAATTTAAATGCGTTTCATATGAAGTTAAATTTATAATACTAACTTTTTTAAACTGAATAAATAATACAAATAAGTTTCGTAACTATTTTAATGGAAATATGTTATTTTATTGAAATACTACATACTTGAATATTCCTACTGGAGGTTTGAAATCTCCTCACATTTCTCATCATTCGGTGAAATCATTCTTCAATAGAAGAAATAATGAAAATATTTCATCTCCGCGGATATAAAAACCTGGGCAATATAATATTTTTACATCGGGCCGATTGCATCTTTCACATTAAATACATTCAATCTTAAGATTCTTTAGGGAGCGCCCTCGAGGTGATTTTTCACAAAAACGGTACTGAAAAAATGATCAAACATTATGTGTATTAATAACCTTTCCAACTTATTATATGTCAGAATGCCATTTTTACACACACACACACACACATTAAATGGTTGGTAGATAATATCATAATTAAACATTTAGCAATTAGCAAAGACTAATAGCGTAATCCCAGTTCCCAGTGGATATCAAATCATATTAAGTAGTACGTAACACAATGTACCAAAATGTTTCAAAATGATTTTCTCGGACTGTGAGATGTTTTGATAGAATCGATTCCTTGTTCGATGACATTTCAAAATGATTGTCTCGGACTGAGTGATGATTTTTGACAGAATCGATTTGGCCATGATAATAAATCGAAATATTTCGATGATCAAAAAGATCGAGTAAATCATCGATGGTTCATCGATTGTGCCCATCGCCAGATTACTGTCATATTAGTGTGATAATATGACATGGGCGTAACTCCTGCTTCTTTTGTTCCACTGGTAGATTTATTTTAAATTAATATTTGACCTACAAAAACATAAATAAGAATGCTATTAATAGAAAAAATCCTTCAATTCGTCAAAAAATGGTACACTACTAACTACTACAGGCGTTATAGGTTATACCAGTGGCGTGCAGTCCGTAAAGGCTGAAAATTTTTGCCTACCCCAGTGACATTGTAAAAATATATTTTTTTATTTTTATTTTTTTTTTTATTAATGCAATAAACAACATAATATATTATAATTTTACTGGTCTTCCATTAAAAGCCTTAGCTTGTGGATGGAAGAAGAGTTAACATTTCACATATTATGTACAAATAAAGTCACGTGTACAGTTAATACAATGCAGTTAATACAGTTAATACATTTCATATAATTACAATTACTATTTACTATAATCATGTATTTCAATATATATGTATGTGTAGGTAATATAGACACATGGCAATCAGACCCGTTAACTAAAATATGTAAACATAAATGTATTCAGTAAGAAGAAAAACAAGTAAGATTTTTAGTGTGACATTCTCTAAAATACTTTTTGATGGAGTTCAACAATTGAATTTTGTTCCTAATGCTTCTGATTTCTATTGGTAGGTTATTGAAAAAGAATTTTCCTTGGTGAGTATAATGGTGTTGTGCAAAAGAAGTGTTTAATTTGGGGCACACAAATACATGTTTAAGTCTAGTACGATTTTCAGTTATGAATGCGTATTTATCTTTTTCTTTTATAATTTGTATAATTGAATTTTTTATAAATAAGTTTTTAAATGTTGGAACTTTGAATTCTTCGAATATGCTGTCGGTTGGGAAGTCTGGAGGTTTTTTTAGTATAATTTTTATTATTAGTTTTTGAACAATTTCTATGGGGGTCAGATTAGTTTTGTAAGCTGCTCCCCAACTGATAATGGCATACTGAAGAATAGACTGTACTAATGCGTAGTATATTGAGTATAGGTTTTTCGTTGATAAAAAGTTTCGTATCCGTAAGAATATATGAATTAACTTCCTAACTCTTTTTATTGTATGGTCGATGTGATCTTTCCATTTTAGGTTTTTATCTATGATTATTCCAAGATATGTAATTTTATCCGCTATTTTCAGAAGTGAACATTTTTGTTGGCAGTGATTAGTATCGTGTTGTGCGAGAGAATGATTATGTAAGAATATTTGAAGATTTGGAGGTACAATGTTAGTGTTAATTTCGAAAGGAATGACATATGTTTTATCACTATTTAACGACAAGAGGTTATTGTCAAACCATATTTTTAGATTATTTATGTCTTCTGTAGCTTTTAGATTAATTTTTTCCCAAGTTTTTTCTTTTATTATAAGGACTGTATCATCAGCGTAAGAGATAATTTGGCCATGCAATGGTTGAATAAATATGTCGTTTACATACAAAATGAACAATATTGGTCCAAGCACGGTGCCCTGTGGGATACCAAAATTTGATGTTTCTTGGTCGCTAGTTTGGTCATTTATTTTAACAAATTGTGCACGATTGTTCAAATAACTTTCTATCCATTGGACGGCTTTATCATTGATGTTATTTAATTTCAGTTTTATATTCATAGAAATCGAAAAAAACATGTAGCACCGCTTATGAAAAGGGTAGCCATCTAAAGAATACGTGTGTACGAATGCAATAGCTATATGAACTAACATCTGACCCCGGTTATACTAAAAAAAAAACACTTCTACTCGCGTTTGTCTATGGTCTCGTCAAAGCAGTTTAATTCGACTCTAGGACAACAGGTGTCGGGCCGGCCTGGCGCCTGTCTACCTACGGCTGCCTCTATCGCGGCTGCTAGCTGTTCTTTATAGACTTTATACGGCAGATATACGGGCGGCGAAGCTCACGATAATGCGAATAATAGCGACTGCGTAGGTACCCCCACGTCTGTATGGCGCCAGGCACTTGGTAAAAGGATAAACATTCGAACGGGCATTACGCTATTTCGGAATCGACAGAGTTGGATGCGAAAAAGGCAAGGTATTCCGCCGAATCGACTGAGTTCTTTTTTTGAAAATATTATTAGACTGTAAAATGATGCGGAATGCTGCAGCTGGTAATTCTCATAAACAGGTAACGTCTTGCATAATCGAAGTAGTTATTTTTTTTATATTATCAGTCTGGAAAATTATTCTGTGTGGCGTCTGGACATTATGTTATTATGGAAACGGAAAATTCGACCGAATGCAATTTGTAATTTTCACAAACAGGCAGGGTCTGATCGAATAGACAGATTTGATTGTTGTTTATAATAATATTATTATAATTCTCTTCTAAAATAATGCTATGGGGAACGGCTTGTAATTCGCACTAGATGAGCTCTGTGATGGCTCTGTGGTAGAGCGATAAGACACTTGGCTCTGTGCCAAGAATTTACGGGTTAAAAACCCGGCAGAGAACAAATAAAGTGATATATAATTATCGAAGAAAGCAAACACTTTTGGCTTGTGGCTTGAACCTGATTTTTTCTCACGTAATAAAATGTTTTAAATAATAGTAAATGATACACACCAACTATTGGTAAATCACTACAATTCAAATCAGTATGCCAACCGGTTTCGCCACACATGAACAAAAATAATATATATTTCCGAATTACCAGAATCAAACGTTACTTGAGACTGCTTTAGTTATCTTTAGTATGTAACAAGATTTGATTAGCCAGGTACCTTACCTTCCGAAATTTCCTCTTAGTAATAATAATATTTAACATAAAATTATTTGGGGTGACATAGTTTAACATATTATGTAGGTAAAGAATTAATTCCCGTGTCTAAATTTTTGGCGATATTATTTTTCTACTATTGGAAGGAAATTTATAAATGTTCCATATGAAAAAAATTCTGAATATCAAAAAACGATGCCCAAAGCTACTGCCTTATTTTACACTCCTGCTAACTTTATATGGACATTAAATTTCTGAACAGGGGAACCTTTGCCCTTTGCTTGGCGCCACCGCTGACGGCATGAATAGTCGAGAAGTAAACGGATACACAAGCTGGTTATAATTATATATCGTATTCACTTGTTCTGATAAGTTACATGTTTAAAAATGATACGATATACAGAAGGTCATTTATCACAAATATAAATTTATAGCAATTATATCTACCACAGAATGTGACAAATTGGGGAAGGATGTCATAGGAAAAGACGACATAATTGCAACAACCACCACACCAGTGAGGGAGAGGTGATGGCAGTTTGAGAACTAGAGGGTCACATGGAGGCATACGACAATAAGTAAATTACTTGACATGTGACAAATAGTTTCATGTATGTTGGTAGGTATATAATACATTTATATTTGTTTTTCTCCTGAAAAACCGAGGTTAGCAGCGGTGTTGTGACGTTCCATCGAGTGGGAACCAACCTACCCCCCCCGCCCCGCCATACGAAAGAAGTGAGAACCAGTGCAAGGAAAGAAGAAGGGATGATAGTCAGAGGTGATACAACAATAAGTTGGTACCGGGAGCAGAGTAGGTACCTGGCTTGCTGAGGCGGCTCCAGTGCCAGGGGTTGCAGCAGGGGCGGTGGTGGCAGGTGGGCAGCGGGCGGAGTTCGTAAGCGGCGCGCAGCTCGGGCCAGCGCCACGCGCGGCAGGCGGTGAGCGCAGCCGGGGGCGGGGGCGCTGACACGCAGCCGCCCTCCGCGCCCTCGGACAGCACCGCCTCCAGCAGCAGCTCGAGCTGGCCGCCCTTGAGCCGCTCCAGCAGCGCGCGGGGCTCGTCCGTGTCGCCCGCCGCCTTCAGCAGCCGGCGCACCACCTGCGCCCGCTTTTTGCGGAGGAACATCTGCCCGCATCTCCCACGCTCCTCCACAGCGCACACCACCCTGCCCTGGCGGACACCTATCCTATCACTGATCTGCTGCTGCCGGTTCACAACTAACTGTCGTCATCGCCTCGCGCCAAACAACTTCAACCATTTATCACTCACAGATCACACTACAAACACTCCGGATCCAGACTAATGATACGGACGCGAGGACCAATTTGTAAAAGTATTATACAGTATGATATGAGATGTATCACCGATTTGAGTAACTTAACGTTCTAACGACTTATGTCTAGGAAATAGTAAAGGCGCGACGAGATATGATGAGGAGTATTATAATATTTTCGTTCGTCCGAAGTGTCGGAACTTCAACGGCGGAAGCGATCCGCGAGGCGCCGTGAAGAGGTTATGATGACGAAACGGGGGACGGAATAGAAGAAAAACACAGGCACTTGTGGGGAATATGTACGATTGAGGATTATAAGGGCACAGTTGGGAAACACGCCACCGGCAAGGAGCTAAACAATATCGCTGACACTTCGCACGTACTCACCCCGGCCGACATTGCGATTGGACTGCTAACAGAGCTGACTGGCGTGAAGTCCGCCCGAGCCCCGAACGTCAGCAACTGGTTTATGCTTCTCGCACTCGTCGCTAGAGCGGCGACACTTGTTAGACCCCATTATTCACCCGCAATTCCGTTTGGATTCTTATTTTGTCAATAAATATAAAAAAAACTGCGCCCACGAATCCTTGTTAAATGGAATTGTATTGGAAGAGGTCATATTATTATGATATAACATGTTGGTCAAAACAAGCAATGATCAAAATTTGTAATCTCGATATAAGCGGAACAACATTAAAATTTAAATAAAATGAATAGTTTAAGAATTTTTAACCATAGGTCATAATGTTTGTTGGGTGACGATTGATTGGCATAAACGCCATAAACTGTTATTTTTCCTTGTTTCTTCCTTTTTAATAATAATAATTATTATTATTGGATAATTTAAACTCCTGGAGTTTTCCGTTTCATTCAGAACAATTTTTTAATGGTATTCCATGCGCGCGCACTTCTACAAAATAATTTCATAGACCAGCAAGAGCTTTATGGATACCTGAATATATTTCTATAATCGGTAGTGCAAAGCCGTTATAAACATGTACCTAACTCTATCTCGCAAAGTACTTAAATATTACCGGTGTATTTTTTCATTAATTGAGACTCATAATATATATGCGGGTACTGATGTTTTTTTCTGTATGATGTTTGTAAATTTTTGAGTATTATTTTATTTTTGGAGTATTATGTTTGTAAAATGACAAGTATATAGGTATTGTACTGATATGATATTTCTGTATGATGTTTTGTAAATTTCCGACGCGTATTATGTTTGTAAAGGCCTTATGGGCGTTAAATAATAAATAATAATTATGAAAACCAATAACATAGTACTTCCTTATTGCATATCTCATTTTAACCAAACCTTTGAACTGCCATAAATTTAAATATAAATGTAATTCATATTTTGGAAAAAAGAAATATGTTGTTTTTCAATATTCAATAAAATGGCAAATAGCAACCACTCGTGAATAAATAAATTACTAAAATGAAATATGTACCCTTGTGTTGTTTTAACAGATACTGCGCTTTACAAATAATATTTGGAATCGTTTTTTAAGGAATGCCCTATAAATCAATTCTTACTCGATTATACCAAAACAAGTACCCCAAGAGTCATGATTGGGACCATTACTCTTTAATATATATATATTAATGACATTAGGAAATGTTTTCACCACTCCAGAACTTTATTATACGCAGATGACATGAAAATATTCTCCCCTGTCACGTGTATCAATGAGTGTACCCGCGTGCAAGAAGATCTAAATCGCCAAAATATTTATTGTGCAAAACACAACCTGCAAATAAATGTAAAAAAATGTGGCACTATCAGCTTCACCCGAAATAAAAATCCCATTTCTTTTAATTACTCCCTTAACGGCACAATACTGAGCAAAATGACAGAGGCTAAGGATCTGAGAGTAGTGTTAGATCCGAAATTACTTTTTGAGCGCCATATCGAATCCATGGTTGCAAAAGCTTCCAAGGAACTTGGCTTTGTACTCAGAACCTGCAAAAATTTAAAAAAAGTAAATACCATGAAAATGCTGTATTTTGCGTATGTACGCAGTTCTATGGAGTACGCCTCTCAAGTCTGGAATCCCACGTATAAGTCACACGTAGAAAGGATTGAGAAAGTGCAATATTTTAAGCGTTTTCTACGATACCTTGATTTTAGGGCCTATCGTTCTCATCTGAGTCACGAGGAGTCAGCAGCGTTTTTCAGGATTTCGTCACTGGAAAGTCGTAGAAACTCCGCAGACGTACTATTTTTACAAAAAAATGCCACCTCTGTGATAGATTGCCCGGAATTATCTAGAAAGAATTCAATTAAGAGTATCCATCAGACAAACCAGACAAAATCACACATTAAACATCCCTCAATGTAACATTAACTCAGAACAAAATGCTTTTATTCACCGTGCTTCATACAATTTTAATACTTCATACAGTGAATTAGACTTATTTAACTCAGCACCCCACAATTTCAAACCTAAAATCAATAAATAATTATACTATCATTATTATTTTTTATTAATAAACATACGTACATGCTACACATTACACAGACTAGATCCATCCCATACCCCTCCCTTCCGCCATCCCATCCCTATAGGCTAATGTAACTTTTTTCTTACATAAATATTATATATATTCACTAAATAATTAAAATAACTAACTAACTAACCATCATGCCGTTTCCGCGCAGGTGTAGGCAGAGAAGACGGACCGCCAAACAACTCGGTCTTGGCACACACTTCTTGCCTCATTCACATTCATACATCGTCTCATACATACTCTTCTATTATTCTGACTCTTGACATGGCCCGACTCGAGTATCTGATTCACTTGATCGTGCCATGTCTTCCTCGGGCGTCCCTGATTTCTGCTACCATTCGCATTTGCATCATATATCCTCCTTACACTCCTATCTTCGCTCATTCGCTCTACATGCCCAAACCATCTAAGCGTCCCTTTCTTAATCTTACTCATTACGCTTACATCAGCCTTGCACTCTTTGCGGATCTCCACATTCCTCACACGATCAAACATGGTTTTACCACACATACGCCTCAGGGATCTCATTTCATTAAAATACCTAAGTGAAAACCTATTATTGGTTAAATAATTAACACTTACCTCACCATACCTTGTAATAATTATAACTGTTGGTTTTCCAAATAAAAAAAATAATAAACAAAAAAATAAAAGAGTTAAGGAAATTAGCTTAGTGCCTAATGCGTTGCGAGTTGCTCATCACCCATTACGTAGACATAAGCAACCAATAGCAGCTGGGCTAGAGCGGTCGCCAGTGTCGGCGGCCGTCTGGCGCCGCACGCCATACGTCGGACTCTTTAGCGCCCTCGGTATGACAGCAACACACAAAAAGTCATACCAACGCAAAGGCAAGTAAATTATGTCAGTTTAGTTGGTATATAATTTTTTATTCGGGTTGTTTATTTTAATTCGTTATTTTCCAGTCTTCGCTCGCGGTAGGTATCCAAGTTAAGTACCCGGCGCTCAGGTGCAGTCGGACGGATTTATGTTCCGAATTATCCACACAAAGTTGATTGTTGCCAGTAAATTGCGATGACCGAGTAAAAACGTGCAATACTTGACCCTAAGTCCCTATTTAGCGGAGTGGTGATTATATTATTTGTTCGGGAAAATTGATTGGGAAAAAAGATTTTTTTAATGTTTATTTTTGCGCCAATTCGTAACTATTATTGTTTTAATATTGGGAAAATAAAAACAAAATGTTTTACTGACTTTGGCAGGATGGTGATAAAAATAAATAATCTTCGTGTAATATTGTAACGTGGGTAGCAGGGGGGTATAACTCCGAGAAAAAAGTGGGTCAGAAAAAAAAGACACGGTAATCTCTATGGGTGACTTGTGACGTATATTTTCCACAAACCAATACGAACTTCATGCATGTTTATAGGCCGCTGTCACGAACTTCATGCATGTTTATAGGCCGCTGTCATTGGCCGATTTTAGGCTAGCCAATGGGTTGGCTCCGAATGAGAATTATATTGTCTATGGTTACGCCTTTTTTATAGTTTCTATCCTAGTCGATGGTGAGTATGTGTAGTAGTGACGTATATTTTTCAGTTACTGACTTTTATCTATGGCAAACATTAGGACCCATGGGCTCAGTACTAAAAACCCGAAGATATTGATCTAGTGAGTGGTTCATTTATGGTGGGTAGTTTTATTTTTTTACAATTTTTTTGACGGTCTGAAAATTATTTCGTTCTAATATTTTGTGATCACAATAAATTTATAAATAAAACATTTTCCAAACCCATAACATGCGCTCACTATTAGGGGTTTTACTGTTTGTGATGTGAGAACAAAAAACAAAACGTAGGTAGTCAATAGAGTTTTGTCAACAAAATTATATTAAAATTTCTTTCCGTGAACTTTGTGAACTAACTTGTTGTGGGGGTAGGCAGAGAGGGTGAACTTCCAAACAACTCAGTCTTAACACACTCTCCTTGCTTAATTCACATTCAAACATCGTCTCATACATTCTCTCTGTTATTCCGACTCTTGACATGGCCCAATTCAAGTATCTGGTTCACTTGATAGTGCCATGTCTTCATCGTTCATTCGCTTTCTTTGCACAAATCATCTATGCGTCATTTTCAAAATTACGCTTACATCAGCCTTGTATTCTTTGCGAACCCCAACATTTCTAACATGATTTTAGCACGCATACGTCTCAGGGATCTTTACAGTGTGTTTGTGTATTGTACGTAAAGCGTACATCTTTAACAATAAGTTTCAAGCGTAGGTTTTCCCGAGCTAATACATCTAACACAAACAATATTGATATCAATTGAAAGTATATTTAATGACATCTTATCAGACAATAGTTTCACTTCATAAACGATTCAAATTTTCCGAGTATACTCTTTACAGGTGCTACAACTTGTGTCATTTTCCTGGGCAGGAATGGAGCAGTCAAATGCAGGTCATTCGCTATCCGAAGGTTGAAGAGGAAATACGCGAGTGATTAGTGCTAGAAAACAACACTAGGGATGCGACAGTGTGATGTTCGACGGGTTTACCAACGGTTCCAGAGACCGGTGACTTCATTCCTTGGCGTGGATCACAGGATTAGGTTTTTGTGACGCCGAGTGTTTTACCCAAACACTCTGTTCGACGGGTTTACCAACGGTTCCAGAGACCGGTGACTTCATTCCTTGGCGTGGATCAGGATTAGGTTTTTGTGACGCCGAGTGTTTTACCCAAACACTCTGTTCGACGGGTTTACCAACGGTTCCAGAGACCGGTGACTTCATTCCTTGGCGTGGATCAGGATTAGGTTTTTGTGACGCCGAGTGTTTTACCCAAACACTCTGTTCGAGGGGTTTACCAACGGTTCCAGAGACCGGTGACTTCATTCCTTGGCGTGGATCAGGATTAGGTTTTTGTGCCGCCGAGTGTATTACACAGAGTGTTTGGGTGTACAAACTTCGGGGGTGATTCTATATGATATATATTAAGTTAGTTTTCAGGTACAAAAGTTGAATAGTTTGAATGGAGAAAAAATATTCTTTTATGGAAAAATATTTATGAGTTATACATTTTTTTTACTTCTACCATCGTGTAGAATCACCTCCCGAAGCTTGTGAACTTTACCCTCCCTCGTACACCCCGTCACATTATCGTAAAATATCTCAATACGCTGATGGTGACACACAGCCCATATAGAATCTCTTGGGAATCCTACGAAAAGTTTTACATTTTTTGCTGGTAATATACAAATAAATAATTTTGTCAGTTCATAACACCTTTTTTTGAAGTTGGAACATTCCAGGGAAGACATTGTTTTAATTGCGCTGTCATTGTCATTTACTTGAAAAAGTTGAGTTATTGAGTTTAGAACAAATTTCTTAGGAACTAACAGTACCTACCTTCAGTCCTACAGATAACTATTATTTTCTGAAAGTTTTTTTTACATTAACCCCACAAAGGAGCAGTGGAGGCTCGTGACTTTTGAGCCTGATAGAGTGTCATGTTTGAAAAATTCGACACTTTTGAAGATGTTTAGGCCAAAACGATTTATTATGTTTATTCAAAAATTCGACTTTTTGTATGAAGATTTTCAGCAAAAAATCCGCACGGATTTCCTGAAAATCTTCATACAAAAAACCAAATAGTTTGAAAAAAAAGAAGACATTTTCAGCTACAAAAACATCAATAATTACATTTTTGTAATATTAGCACTCTGGTACACCCAAAAATCACAATCTCCCTCAGGGCCTATGTCATCTTTCGGGATGCTGTTTGGGGGGTCTTTTTTAAGGATAGGAAGTTCTGGGCAGTTTAAGAGGGTTGGGTAGGAATCTAGGGATTGTGTCCAGGCGATGCATCGAGAGGTCTATGACAGAGGTGCTAGTTATCCAATAACGGCGCGTTATTAAGTGATTTTGGTTTTTAGCTAATTATACCCAATGAATAAAAGTGTTTTTGACTGAAATTAAACCAAGTAGACTAAATTTTCTTCGGTTTTGCGTGTGTAGTAATAAAAAAACAGCATTAAATAAATTATTGTTTGCCGCTTTTAATTGTTTTTGTGATTATTTTGTAGAAATCAACGTGTATGGGCAGGTATTTTTTTAAACAGTTTTAATAATACAAATTTATTTACATGAAAATAAAATACTTTGTATACACCACTATTTAATCAAAAAGGGTCGTAATGTTACGAAACCAATGGTTTGTTTCTTCGTCAGAATAGACGTAATATAAGAAAAATTAACAAATTATAATGAGAGGTGATTAATTAAATATGCATTCATAAATCTGTTAATTTAAAAAAGTTTTTGCAATTTAAATAATATACTAATTAACTAATTTACAATAACCTTATTTATTTTAATTATTTTTGTATAAAAATAACTATTAATCACCTCTCATGGTAATATTTTGTCTATTTTAAAATATGTTCCTTTTAATTATATTAGGTTTATCCTGACGAAGAAATCATCGATTTCGAAACATGTCAATCCTTTTTAATTAAATAGTGGTGTACCATAAGAATTTTATTTTTATATAATTAAAATGACTCCACAAAGCACTTGTAAAATTATTGAACAAATATTTATTTAAATAAATAATTCTTTTAGTATTCATAAAACACAATTAAAAAACTGCTTCTACTGATAAATAAATTATTTTGATTTTTGCGATCTCAGAAACATCCATTGGAATGGCAGTATTAAAGCCTACAATTAGTTTGAAAGAATCATTCATTATTTAAGTGTTCACCTACATACTTATTTGTACAAAATACAATGCACGAAAATAAAATTACATCTTATACTCACTCTCATCACCCCAATGCAACGTATGTATTATACTCACTGTCATCACCCCAATGCAACGTATGTATTATACTCACTGTCATCACCCCAATGCAACGTATGTATTATATTTACTTCCATATTTCACATCGAAGTTTTAAAATATATATAATAATCAATGTTACCTGTTAATTTCGCACTGCAACATCGATTCGAACACTGACAACAATATTTCTCCATGCATAAACTTTCTTTAGTTTAATCACTTTTTATTTTGCATTTCAAAGCTATCATTAAAACACATTTTAAAACAAATCTAACTTTTAAAATATATATTGTTATCGTTACATACATAGATTTCAGATCATTTTCTTTTCGCTTTTTATTGTTTTCTTTTGTTAGTAGGGAGGTACCGTATTACTATTTGAATATTATTGTTTGAATATTTTAAAAGTTCTCGGGCAAAGTTTTGGCGCTAGGCTGTCGCGTGGAAGTTTTCCCGTCCGGCCGGAGACGTTCTCCTCTCGGGTGCAGAGGCGAAATAACCCTCGTGTTCCCGAGGGCGTCGCTTTTATCCGGCGCCCAGCGTCGTTGTCATGGCTACGCCGTCGTCTCAATGGCGGGATTCGCAGCCAAAAACAAAGAGAGAAAAACTACGATTCGAACAGTTCATCGGCTCGAGATCACCGAATAAACCGCCGTACTTTTAGTTGACATAAACAAGTCTGCTCGTAAAATCACTCTAGTACCTATTCAGTTCGGAACTACACACAAAGTACCTACTTGTGAAATTTCGCAAGTTTGGGGTAAAATAATTTAATTTACCTCGCCTGATAAGTAGGTTGGTACTATTATTTATTTTCTCCACCATCTTAAAATCTCACGAAGGCGAATTATACTGTTCCGTACTGAACAGCTACCAATGCTGTTTCGATAACATCATTAATGCGTTTATAAGGCAGTATATAATAGATGTATTATTTTTATACTGTCTTATTGGTGCCTCATCGTTTCTTTTAATATGTAAATAATTTACAAACATTAAAAAGTCTAATTAAATACACCTACACGAGTACAGTTTTTTCATCTCATATTAGCTTCTTTTATATTATTGTCCTTTTCAATCAGCGTTTTCACGCATAAGTTCATGTCAGTCATGTTGGAATTTTCTAAATCCGTAGAAAAGGTTAATTAGAAATTACCTTTTTTAGAGAGTTTCTACCGACATATTATAGCATACTTCCAAAATATTATATCTCTATTCAGAGCATATGCCGAGCTGAAAAGTAACTAGTAGTTCTGTGAACAGCAGACCTCGCGTAATGTTGATTATTCCGATTTGACAGCTCGTAACACTCACGCGAACTCTGTCAGAGTAAAAAGGTACTAACCAACACGGCTACCATCTTGAATGGATTTACCGGACACGGAACGCACAAACAAATTTACAGAGAGACAAAATGCAAAGCGCTCGAGTTAAAACACGACTTGGTTACGCTCAATCAATTATATGAAATTCCCCCGAAAGACAAAAATCACAAATTATGCTCCGAAAGCATAAAATGCAGATTGGATTCTGTTATTTAACATCCTACATGAATGAAATAGTGATAGTTTTTTGTATAAATGCTACATAACTTAGTTACCGAGAGATTTTTGCTCTTTTTTAACCCTTCAGTACTTTCATCACATTTGTTCAGTTTGCAATGTTTTATACACCTTATTTCTTAAATTTCCGTAAAAACAAATACTGTTAAAAAAATTAAAATAAAATTATCTATCTGGTGTATCATTAAAAAAAAACATAAAATAATACAATTTTAATATCAAACGTGAATAATGTTGTCAAAAACGCTAACCACATTTTTACTTGGAATTTTACTCCAATTATAGATAAATTGAAAAAATTGATATTTTAAAAACACATTCGTTTGTTTGGGGAATTTGTAAGAAAACTGTACCTATTTTTTATCTCGTATATACAGGGTGTATCGGCACGTACCCGACAAACTTTAACCAGCTATTCCTTAGCACATTTGGAGTAAAAAAATTATGGGCACTTTGCTGTCCGGTAACATTTTTTTTTCAATTAAAAACATAAAATTATAAAAAAATCCACACTCCGTCACTGTCATTGGCATTTCTTTTCGTGTTCAACAGCTGTTATTAGCAAGTGTGTCAAAAAGCGTCCGCGCTCTGTCATACACACTAAATAATAATAGTTAAAAATGAGATGAATGGTGCCATCCCATTTCGTTGTGATTGTAAAAGCGCGCCAATGGTACGTTCGTACATTATTCAACGAAACTCGAATAAAATATGGCCAGATGGGTTTTCAAACATTGACAAATGATAAAACATTGGTGACATGTGGTAAAAATATGAATGGTAAATTTTTTATTAAAAAAAATGTTACAGGACAGCAAAGTGCCCATAACATTTTTTACTCCAAATGTGCTAAAGAATAGCTGGTTAAAGTTTGTCGGGTACGTGCCGATAAACCCTGTATAATAAAAAAAAGTGGGTGTGTCAAGCCTACGCAAGACAGAAGTGAAACTTCTTTTGTTAAACCGTATGAACCACAATCAATTACGTATTTCACTCGTATTACACTCACGACGCAGTATACTAACCAAGCAGCTGATGCTTGGCGTGGCGCAGTTCGCTGGTGTCTGAGAGAGAGGAAAGAAGAGAAGAGAGAGAACGTTCGTGAGCGGCTCCCCCACCTCAACAAGCGCATATGGTGAGAGAGGGACAGTGAACGGTGAGCGGTGGTGGGGGTACCCGCATTTTCGTGTCGATCCTGACTCGGTTTTACTCCGTCCATCGAAAATCCATTACGCGCCTAAAGAAGTTTCACTTCAAAAATAAAAAATGATTTTTAAAGTCAAATCGATCGTTACGACAGCGGCATGAAATATGAACTATTCATTTTGGATATTTTTACGATTTTTTTAATGGAATCCAGTAAACATATTTTAATTAAACTGGAAAGAATTATTATTTTTCTTTCTAACGTCAATAAAACTATGTAAAAAATATAAAAATACTATCATAAAATATGGACGGCCGGTCATATATGACCCTCAAACGCTGGAGGGTTAAATAAGTCCTATTTTATGTATTTTCACAATGGCCGCAGTCGACGTTCACCGCTTGGACTATTACACCTATTAGCGCGCTCCCTCTATCATTCGTATTTAGTATCAGTAATTTTCTTCTCTTTGAACTTTAAACTTCTGTAAACGAGAAAAGTGCTTGAGAAGCACTGATTTAAAATGACTAATCGTATGATAAAATATTCACGTTGGACATTCATTTTGTGTTATTTTAATGCAATATTCTCCAAGTACCAACCAAGCTTCTTTTCTACAGTAACAATCTTATGAACTATAGCTTTCACAGACATGCCATAAATCATATTTATGATTTAAGAATATGCAAAACTAGTTTTAAATAAAATAAAAGTCAGAAGTTGGTATAATTGATGAGGAATATTGGTAAAAATAACTTGAAAAAAACTATGTGTGCTACTACGGTAATTTTATTTATTTATGAATTACAAAGATGTGATACACATAATAGTTTAATGGAACAGTAATGATGAAGTCAAATTTGTTATTAAAATTATATAGAAACTCAATTGAAAACAAACCTTTATAATGATTATTACTGAGATATGTTATTATAACCTTCTTGTAACTACATATATTCCGTGCAGTTGAATACATGTAGTATTTCTACTCAGGGTGGATTTGTTTACGCCTGCTGTGGCGGATCGAGTAGGAGTGAGGTGTTTGTTTGGGGGATGAGTAGGAAGTCGGAAGAGAAGGAAGTGGTTGTATTACAACTTACAACCCCTTAACAATACGATAAAAGTCGACAATAGGACCGTCTTCACTAGACGAACGCGTCAAATTGTATCTAAGAAAAACTTTTAAACTTCCCTACAAAATATCAGTGTGTTTTTATATCTAGATGTCCTGTGTGAATAACTAGATACAATAACATTTACCTACTAACAATACCTATACGAACAACTAGCCAATATAACATTTACCTACTAACAATACCTATACGAACAACTAGACTAAATAACATTTACCTACTAACAATACCTATACGAACAACTAGACAAAATAACATTTACCTACTAACAATACCTATACGAACAACTAGACAATATAACATTTACCTACTAACAATACCTATACGAACAACTAGACTAAATAACATTTACCTACTAACAATACCTATACGAACAACTAGACAAAATAACATTTACCTACTAACAATACCTATACGAACAACTAAACAAAATAACATTTACCTACTAACAATACCTATACGAACAACTAGACATAACAACATTTACTTCCGACTTCTTACTCGACTGTCTGTTTGTGCGCTTAGTTCTTTTTGATAAGGTTTTCACCAGTGACGGTTCGTTACTTTTGTACTGTTTATACAAAAATAGCATTATTGATGTTGTTGAAGCTGAAAACGATTTTTATGGATGTCACCACTCGAATTATCGCGTCTGCTGGCTGTTCGCCGGGTGGTTCGCCAGAGCCGACTATTTAAACCGAGACTGCCCTATATACATAATAAAATAAAAGAAGTGATAAGTGATAAGAAGTGATGTGTGGTTTGTGGCAAGTGTGTGTTTATGTATATAAAATAAATAAAAATATAATTTATATACATAATAAAATAACACCTCTTATTGGAAAACCCTATACTTCGACTAAGACCTACGAACACTATCTTCATTTTCTTAACATTATTTTTATTGGCTGCTATCCATTACTCATTAAGTTATTCCAAAAAATAAAATAAATTTATATCTTGCCATAGCAATCCCGATGAGCTATAAAACTCATTTCTATTTCTCAATTCATTATTTAACTCTCCAATAACCATACAACCATGTCTATCAACCCCCCAAAAACCATAAAACCATGTTTATTAACCCCTCAACAACCATAAAACCATGTTTATCAACCCCCCAACAATCATAAAACCATGTTCATCAACCCCCCAACAACCATAAAACCATGTTTATCAACCCCCCAAAACCATAAAACCATGTTTATCAACCCCCCAACAACCATAAAACCATGTTTATCAACCCCTCAACAACCATAAAACCATGTTTATCAACCTCCCAACAACCATAAAACCATGTTTATCAACCCCCCAACAACCATAAAACGATGTTTATCAACCCCTCAACAACCATAAAACCATGTTTATCATCCTCCCAACAACCATAAAACCATGTTTATCAACCCCCCAACAACCATAAAACCATGTTTATCAACCCCTCAACAACCATAAAACCATGTTTATCAACCCCCCAACAATCATAAAACCATGTTCATCAACCCCCCAACAACCATAAAACCATGTTTATCAACCCCCCAAAACCATAAAACCATGTTTATCAACCCCCCAACAACCATAAAACCATGTTTATCAACCCCTCAACAACCATAAAACCATGTTTATCAACCCCCCAACAACCATAAAACCATGTTTATCAACCCCTCAACAACCATAAAACCATGTTTATTAACCTCCCAACAACCATAAAACCATGTTTATCAACCCCCCAACAACCATAAAACCATGTTTATCAACCCCCCAACAACCATAAAACCATGTTTATCAACCCCTCAACAACCATAAAACCACGTTTATCAACCTCCCAACAGCCATAAAACCATGTTTATCAACCCCCCAACAATCATAAAACCATGTTTATCAACCCCCCAACAACCATAAAACCATGTTTATCAACCCCTCAACAACCATAAACACATGTTTATCAACCTTCCAACAACCATAAACACATGTTTATCAACCTTCCAACAATCATAAAACCATGTTTATCAACCCCCCAACAACCATAAAACCATGTTTATAAACCCCTCAACAACCATAAAACCATGTTTATCAACCTCCCAACAACCATAAAACCATGTTTATCAACCCCCCAACAACCATAAAACGATGTTTATCAACCCCTCAACAACCATAAAACCATGTTTATCATCCTCCCAACAACCATAAAACCATGTTTATCAACCCCCCAACAACCATAAAACCATGTTTATCAACCCCTCAACAACCATAAAACCATGTTTATCAACCCCCCAACAATCATAAAACCATGTTCATCAACCCCCCAACAACCATAAAACCATGTTTATCAACCCCCCAAAACCATAAAACCATGTTTATCAACCCCCCAACAACCATAAAACCATGTTTATCAACCCCTCAACAACCATAAAACCATGTTTATCAACCCCCCAACAACCATAAAACCATGTTTATCAACCCCTCAACAACCATAAAACCATGTTTATTAACCTCCCAACAACCATAAAACCATGTTTATCAACCCCCCAACAACCATAAAACCATGTTTATCAACCCCCCAACAACCATAAAACCATGTTTATCAACCCCTCAACAACCATAAAACCACGTTTATAAACCTCCCAACAGCCATAAAACCATGTTTATCAACCCCCCAACAATCATAAAACCATGTTTATCAACCCCCCAACAACCATAAAACCATGTTTATCAACCCCTCAACAACCATAAACACATGTTTATCAACCTTCCAACAACCATAAACACATGTTTATCAACCTTCCAACAATCATAAAACCATGTTTATCAACCCCCCAACAACCATAAAACCATGTTTATCAACCCCTCAACAACCATAAAACCATGTTTATCAACCCCTCAACAACCATAAAACCATGTTTATCAACCCCCCAACAACCATAAAACCATGTTAATAACCCCCCAACACCCATAAAACCATGTTTATCAACCCCTCAACAACCATAAAAACATGTTTATCAACCTTCCAACAACCATATTTATCAACCATTAAAAAGTGACTTTCAATCCTTAAAATAATATCTTTTAAACCGTATCAGATTCACATAGCTATCTAGCTGATAACCGTCAACCGTACTAGCGCCGTCTGTCCATACTTGACTAGCTTTCCAAATTATCTACCATTATTTACTGCTGCCATTAACCACTTTTGTTCATAAGCAGACATTTCACCATCAAAATGAAATATACAATACGAGTATGTAGTAGTTAGCGCATCTGAACAGAAATCAGAAGGTTGGGGGTTCAATTCCCGTCGGCGGCATTTTTATTCACAGATTTTTTCAATTTGTATGGGAGTTTTAATAATTTGTCTACCTTTGCTATGCGTAAAAAACCTTGTCTTGTAAACATTTGTTTATCATTAAAAAAGTATGGCGTATATTTATTTAAAATATTTAAATTTGAAGCTGTATTATGTTCCAATTCGCATAGCGTAGACCAGACAAGTTCTCCAGGCGGAATTGTGGCGACTGAGTGGCCGAGGCAGATGCCAAGAAAGGAGCCAACGGAGTAAGGGACGGTCCAGGCAGAATCTCGGCACCGTCCCTTACTCCCTTTTGCCGGATCACGCTCAGAGGCCTTGATATATTCGATGGAATCCAGAGTGACCCAAGGCGTAATATAAAACTAGATAGGTACGAGTACCTGAACAAGGTTGGGGAAACTTTTTTACGAATTTGTAACAATAGGGAATTCTCTTCACACCAAAAAATCACTTATTATTAATTATTCACATGTAGAAACACTTCAGACACAAGAATACATAGTTTTTTATAATTTTCAAAAATCATTTATTAAAGTTATGATGACTTTAAAAACAGGCGCGAACGAAATATTTCAATGCAGCTAAAAACGCCCGGTGATTGATCAAGCGGTCAAGGGCGAACGATGACGTCACTGTTGACCGGCCTGAGTAGATCCTGCAAACCGATGGCGGCGGCGGCGGCAAAGGTGTGACGTAGCGGTCAAAATGGCGCATGACCGTTTTCAGAGCCGAAATAGCACGCAATTTTTAAAACAACTACAAAAAATTGAAAATGCATTTAAAAAAAAAGAAAAAAAAGAGGCACATAATAAAATAATTATCTTTATTGAAATAAATTATTTACAAAATGCACGAGAATTCCCTATTGTAAGACGATATTACCTCCTAAAATTGAATAAGAAGAAAACGAACACATTACTTTCTAAACAATTGTAACAAATTTTAAAAACTAAGTACGCCAAGATTATTTATATATTTTATTATCGGAAACCATTTGGACGGAAAATTCAAGTCACATTATGTTAGGTAGACAAGAATTTTAAAAAATGAGCTTCAAATTATACCGATATGTAAACAATTAGAAGTAGAGATCATTATTTGGATTTGAGCTTTAGTTTTCCAGTAAATCGGGTCCGTGGTTGGAATTTTATGGCTTAAATCGGTCTCTATCAGTTGTTTAATTATTGTGTTTATGTACATATTCCAGTTATATGTTCTGGATCAATAAGGTGTCACCTTTTTTGTTATTTGTTTTTGGGGTATTATGCCGTGTTGCGCTAACTCCTTCTTTAGCCAACGTTTCGGACAGCATTGCAGTGTCCATCATCAGGGCAGATGTGTTATTTGAGGTTGTGTTAAAATGTGAGCTTATGTATGAGGTTGTGATACCGTGTTGCCAGCTCCAACCCTCTGAGCTAACATTAACGTATCATTTTTTTTATATTTAAAGTGGTTTTCTTCGTTTAGCTCTGGTGTATAATGGTGCATAATACCCCAAAAACAAATAACAAAAATACTTTTGGCCGTGAAAATCTTAAATCATAAGGTGTCACCTGATCAAGATGCTGATCAAACTCCAACCTCCTCAAAGCACGTCCCGAAGTACTGGTCGCACCAAGATAGGAGTGCTCCTGGCTGGTATAGTACCCTCACATGGTACTGGTACATTCGTATTGTATCGTATCGCAGCTAGAAAACAACTTTTTATAAAATATTTGGGGTACCATAGCGGGGTAAATTCAAAAGAAAAAAATTATGATAGTACCAGTGTGTCAGATTATCTTGCTTCTTGTAATATAGATAACTAGGCTGACACTGACCATTCTTCTATAATAATAATAAATGTGTTATTATCTTCCTTGTAACTAATATGTATAGATAATGATATCCTAATCGAGATCTCCCGTGCTTAGGATTTCATTTAGATATTATGAAAATTATAAATATACTATATATTGTATTTTTCTGAAGAAAATATAAATATCATGGTGTTTTTTAGTTCAGTTGAGTGGTTTCGGTTTCAGTCTATATTTGATATCAGTTTATTTAGTATTTCTGATCTCCCTATGTTTTGTTCAGTTGAGTGGTTTCGGTGTCAGTATATTATCTATTTCTGATCTTCCTATGTTTTGTTCAGTTGAGTGGTTTCGGTTTTAGTCTGTATTTGATGTCAGTATATTTTGTATTTCTGATCTGCCTATGTTTTGAACAGTTGAGTGGTTTCGATTTCAGTCTGAATTCGATTTCAGTATATTTAGTATTTCTGATCTCCCTATGTTTTGTTCAGTTGAGTGGTTTCGGTGTCAGTATATTATCTATTTCTGATCTTCCTATGTTTTGTTCAGTTGAGTGGTTTCGGTTTTAGTCTGTATTTGATGTCAGTATATTTTGTATTTCTGATCTGCCTATGTTTTGTACAGTTGAGTGGTTTCGATTTCAGTCTGAATTCGATTTCAGTATATTTAGTATTTCTGATCTCCCTATGTTTTGTTCAGTTGAGTGGTTTCGGTGTCAGTATATTATCTATTTCTGATCTTCCTATGTTTTGTTCAGTTGAGTGGTTTCGGTTTTAGTCTGTATTTGATGTCAGTATATTTTGTATTTCTGATCTGCCTATGTTTTGTACAGTTGAGTGGTTTCGATTTCAGTCTGAATTCGATTTCAGTATATTTAGTATTTCTGATCTCCCTATGTTTTGTTCAGTTGAGTGGTTTCGGTGTCAGTATATTATCTATTTCTGATCTTCCTATGTTTTGTTCAGTTGAGTGGTTTCGGTTTTAGTCTGTATTTGATGTCAGTATATTTTGTATTTCTGATCTGCCTATGTTTTGTACAGTTGAGTGGTTTCGATTTCAGTCTGAATTCGATTTCAGTATATTTAGTATTTCTGATCTCCCTATGTTTTGTTCAGTTGAGTGGTTTCGGTGTCAGTATATTATCTATTTCTGATCTTCCTATGTTTTGTTCAGTTGAGTGGTTTCGGTTTTAGTCTGTATTTGATGTCAGTATATTTTGTATTTCTGATCTGCCTATGTTTTGTACAGTTGAGTGGTTTCGATTTCAGTCTGAATTCGATTTCAGTATATTTAGTATTTCTGATCTCCCTATGTTTTGTTCAGTTGAGTGGTTTCGGTGTCAGTATATTATCTATTTCTGATCTTCCTATGTTTTGTTCAGTTGAGTGGTTTCGGTTTTAGTCTGTATTTGATGTCAGTATATTTTGTATTTCTGATCTGCCTATGTTTTGTACAGTTGAGTGGTTTCGATTTCAGTCTGAATTCGATTTCAGTATATTTAGTATTTCTGATCTCCCTATGTTTTGTTCAGTTGAGTGGTTTCGGTGTCAGTATATTATCTATTTCTGATCTTCCTATGTTTTGTTCAGTTGAGTGGTTTCGGTTTCAGTCTGTATGTGATGTCAGTATATTTAGTATTTCTGATCTTCCTATGTTTTGTTCAGTTGAGTGGTTTCGGTTTCAGTCTGTATGTGATGTCAGTTTATTTTGTATGTCTGATCTCCCTATGTTGTGTGTCCAGCTTTTTATTCAAGAATTAAATGTTATAATATTGTTGTGAGTTTTGAATGAGAGTAGGATTTTATTGTAGAGTTTAGTACCCAAATGTTTTAATTGTACTTTCTTGTTAGATATGTTTTTGACCCTGGGATCTAGTGTTTAACTAGCCTATTATAATTATTTTATTAACAGGAGCTTTAAATTCGGATATTATACTAAAGACGTAGAATGAATAAGTACCTACATATATTTTAATACGAGGGATCGATATAAAAACGCGATTTATTATTTATTCATATATTATGTACGTATTTACTTGTTTAGTCGAAAATGTATGTCTGAAGAAAGAGTTATTAATTATGTGATGTTGTGTAATGAGGGTTTTTCAACATTTGGACACGGATGACATTTGCATTCAGTGTTAGTAAGTCAGTTAAGAAAGAAGTCGGACCTCTGTCTGGAACTAATATAACGGAACATTTAGTTTTGCAGTTTGTTACTTAAAGAAAAGTGCCTCCGCTATTCGTAACTCCCAGTGAACGTCTGAGCCGCGGGGCCCGCCATCGCTCTGCCTTCATTATAACAACATGATTAAGTGATTAGAGAACCATTTGAATAGGAATTCCAAACTACCATTAAGAGGTCTGTCTTCTGTATGACTACTGACTACTGACTATTACTGACTACTGCTGTTAATCGAGATCTCCCACGGAGCAGGATTATGGACAGAGGGTATCGATATGATATTATTTGTTAGCGTGTGTGTGCCAGTATTTCCCTATAGATGTTTTCGTGTATGTGTGCTGTGTGTATCTGAGGAAGAACGTAACTTGAGCCAAGCTGAGTAAAGGGACTTTATTCAAGGGGTCACAAATAGGTTTATCATAATTATTTTTCCAATTCCTGATCATTTATAACTTGACCAGCTCATATTTTGAAGGATTTTATAGCCTATAAAAATTATTTATTAAAATCAACCCGTAAAAAACATGTATTTACTATAAAACTAATTTTAAAACTATATACGACGATTGAACATTCCTACCCAGGAAGTGTTGTAATCAATCTTATCTATTACAACACTTCCTGGGTAGGAATGTTCAATCGTCATTTATTTACTATAAAACATCTTATTTTAAAATGTATTTTATAACTATATAGGTACGACGATTGAACATTCCTACCCAGGAAGTGTTGTAATCAATCTTATCTATTACAACACTTCCTGGGTAGGAATGTTCAATCGTCATTTATTTACTACAAAACATCTTATTTTAAAATGTCTTTTATAACTACATACGACGATTGAACATTCCTACCCAGGAAGTGTTGTAATCAATCTTATCTATTACAACACTTCCTGGGTAGGAATGTTCAATCGTCATTTATTTACTACAAAACATCTTATTTTAAAATGAATTTTATAACTACATACGACGATTGAACATTCCTACCCAGGAAGTGTTGTAATCAATCTTATCTATTACAACACTTCCTGGGTAGGAATGTTCAATCGTCATTTATTTACTACAAAACATCTTATTTTAAAATGAATTTTATAACTACATACGACGATTGAACATTCCTACCCAGGAAGTGTTGTAATCAATCTTATCTATTACAACACTTCCTGGGTAGGAATGTTCAATCGTCATTTATTTACTACAAAACATCTTATTTTAAAATGTATTTTATAACTACATACGACGATTGAACATTCCTACCCAGGAAGTGTTGTAATCAATCTTATCTATTATAACACTTCCTGGGTAGGAATGTTCAATCGTCATTTATTTACTATAAAACATCTTATTTTAAAATGTCTTTTATAACTATATACGACGATTGAACATTCCTACCCAGGAAGTGTTGTAATCAATCTTATCTATTACAACACTTCCTGGGTAGGAATGTTCAATCGTCATTTATTTACTACAAAACATCTTATTTTAAAATGTCTTTTATAACTACATACGACGATTGAACATTCCTATCCAGGAAGTGTTGTAATCAATCTTATCTATTATAACACTTCCTGGGTAGGAATGTTCAATCGTCATTTATTTACTATAAAACATCTTATTTTAAAATGTCTTTTTTTTGCCCAAAAACTTTCGAATTAAAAAAAATTATTATCATGTAGAATTACCCTCCGAAGTTAGCGCACTTTTCCCCCGCACACCCTGTATATTTTACTATCAATGTCGTGATTCAGATATCAGACCAAAGATATTAGAAGAACGAGATATGCTATGTTGGCCGCCGGACCGTAGCCGGAGTACTACCTAATTAGGGTACTTTGAACGGTATCGGGACGTGTACGCACAGAAATCTGTTCTATGTATTAGTGCGGATACCGTAGCGCAAGCGAAGGTGTGCAGTAGTATTGGTGAACAAAACCGGCGACACTCGGCAAAACAATTCAGTACGAACTGCGCATAGCACATCTCGTTCTTCTAATATCTTTGTATCAGACTGTATCCGTGACCATAATCTGATTGAGGTTCTCGGAATGTGACGAAACCACAAATCCGTTTTTAATCATTTCCGATATGATACTGTCACACTTTGGCCAAACATTCCATCCACATGACCTCATTAGCCATTATGACTTCTCGGTAGTCTCTTCTCTTACTGATACTAGATATTCTTACTTGTATATCCTCAATATGACTCCATCAGCCTCTCGTCTGAGCTGTGTGGCATACTACTGTACACCGTACAGCTGCAGATACTACAACTGCTGACCCTGTACAAATCGCAAGTACGCCCCACTGTTGAGTTTGGCAGCCACCCAGAGGTGGAGCCATAAGTCAGGTAGGTATGCTATCCTTTTTCTACCTATGTACATGGTTGATATTTGTCACATGAGAACGGGTCTCTTCTACAACTCGTTCTTGAGTTTAACAGATTTAACGGCTGTGGAACGATTTGCCGGGTTTTGTGTTTCATCCTACATGAGTCTCTTCAAGACCCGTGTTCACTCCTTCCTCTCCTCAAAAATACCCTCCACACAGCATCCCCAGAGATGACATAGGTACAATAATTTCCCTCAGAGCCTCCTGTGTGGAGTGAACGTAAAAAAATAAAATATATTTGTGGGGCATTATGCCGTGCTGCGCTACATCCATCTTTAGCCAACATTTTCATCATCAGGGCAGATGTGGCCGTGAAATTCTCAAATTGTACTAAAAAAAACATTTTCATTAAATTCTATCTATGTGTTGTGAGCATAGTACGAGTATATAAGAAAACAATAATAAGTTTTCTCCGTAGATAACTTCCAAAGCGTCACGTTATTGTGTTGTGTATGTTACTTTGTAACAGTGGCGGCCGGTGGTCAAAATATGTGGGGGTTCACCGGATTACAACATTAAGTCATAAAATAAATTAAATAAAGGTACATACCTATTTATAAAGAAGTTCTATTCTCTGTTCATTTTGTTTAGCAAAGACCTCTATCAATGCTTAACACTGATAGTGCGTTCAGTCTGTCCTGGCTCAACGTGTTAAAAGATTTTATTCTTTTTAACGTTGAGAAACATCTTTAGCTTTCAACTGAGGTCATTCCAAAGGTCACGAATGGTGCACAAAAGTTTTAGTAATTTCACAGTCTCGGGAAAGTCTTCTAATAAACAAGTACTATAAAAAAGTTGTAAAATTGATAAAGCGCCGTTAGCTTTTGAAAAATCGTCGCGGGCGTAAATTGCACAGAGTTTACCTTTTAGGTACTGAACTTTATTTAGGAAGTCATACGTTTTAAGCGTCACATTGAAATCATGTTCTGGGAAATTTGACCTGTATCGATTTTTATTAAATAGCTCATTATGGTGTTTACCTTAGGCACGGTAGCCTGAATCCAATTGCATTCTGATGTCAACTTTTCCTAAAACCTTTAAGCTCAAAACTTTTTGTAAATGTAAATGATAAGAATTATGTTTTTTGATTTTTTCAGAAAGGTGAGTTACATCAGTAACACCGCTGATTGTCCAAACTGAATCAACATCGTAAATTAAACACGTAAAACAAAATAAACTATTCAATTGATCACATGCACAGAGCTACAAGCTTTGTTATACATTGTTTTGTTAAATGATCGAGTAAACTTCTTCGATCCAGATTTGCACTCTTATTTTATTATCAGTTCAGGTTTTAGGTGGACCGGCATTTTTTATTATCACTTTGTTTTCAAAACTCGACCTATTATTCTTAATGTATTCCACATTCAAACTCATTCTTAATTTATACGTTGAACAAACACAAAAGTAATCATAAATTAGTATAACATGCAATTGATATGCCTTATTAATAATTGATACACAAGATCGATATAACCTGCAATTAAACTTCAAAACTTTCTCAGAGTAAGAAAAGTTTTAAATTCAAGAGACAATGCCTGGCAACGGCGAGTACTGACTGAACTGATAATAAGTAATCTGACCATCACTCATCTCTTAATGACAAGTTTTATCCTGTATGCTTGTATCGAAGAAGCGTAACATTCGCTGAAAAATAGCAGATGGTAAATTGAAACAACGATATCGACAATAATATCAAACATACGCGTTTTAGTTTAACTTTCTACTGAATAAACCGTTCCTTCTGATGTGGTGGTAAAACTCCGAACGCCGTTCTTGATATGGTATTATTTGCAAGGAATAGTATGTAATGGTATGGACCCACGCTTTCGACTGTTCCACAGAATATGCGACAAAGCAGTTAAATTTTGGATCGCAATCGAAAACGAACTGCTACGAACATAGGCACAAGTCAAAGTCGGTCTGCAAGTTAAGCGCGCTTAATAAGTAGGTACCTTTTGAATGAGATACTATAACCGAACCGAGTTTCGTATTGTGATTAGCCATGTCGGAAATCTTGTTGGTTGTTCGGCGCTCGGGAGCACATATTAGCTGGCCGCCACTGCTTTGTAATAGAGTTTGCCTAGAGGTTCCCTCTTCACGTATATAATATATATACCTTACCTGCTATTAGGTCGGTAACTTTCGAGTTGGATCGCTTGGACTATAGTTGGTAATCTTCCAAACTTTCTGCAATACATGTTTTTCGAAATGGGGCAATCCCACTTTTATAATTCTTCCTATTGACAGTTCTTCAAATAATTGGTATAATAGGTCATGGCTGTACCTCGCTTACCAGACGCCATTATCTTGCATGGCTCCAAAGATTCACCCTAGTACCTACTACCAACTAAGTATAAACAAAAAACCCGACAAATCAGCGAGGTTTCGCACAGTAATAAATGCCGTCGCGGCGCCCGCAGCGCCAGTGGTCCGGGCCCCCGCCTCCCCCGAGGGGCGCCACTGAAAAAATGACACATATTTAATATGTTTACGGGCGGGGGCGCCACCAAGACCGACGCCCTCTGACAATAAGGCGCCAATTGACCGAACAACAAGCACGACGAATCCCAACGGACAGTACCTATCTGCGTATCGAGGGGATGCTGTAACGGATGCCGTCTGATCGGATGCAATACGTTCAAAGGTTTTTGTTAATATTTCAAGATGAAGTAATTGTCTCTCAGGAGTTGAGGAAATTGCCTATCTGATGTCGGTTAATACACAATAATTTTGTTAATTCACAAGGAATTTTGAACGACCTCGAGGTAATTTATCAATAAGAAGACAAACCATTATTTTAAGGTAAAACGAAAACAATTCATATTCTTCGAGTTCATAGTTGGAACTAATTAATGTTTTTTTACTATATTTAATAAATATTGTGAGTGCTGCAACCTAGTACTAAAGCACCCTCACCCTCAGTAGGGGATTGTTGTGAGCCGAAGAAATTAGTATAATGAGAAGAGGGTAGAGGAAATTCGGGAGTTGCCTCTTCATATCTAGTTACAATATTTAAAAAAGAAGATATGTAAATACGAATGTTAGAGGGAGTACGCACATATAAAAAAAGATCATAATCAAAAGGCGTAAGCGAAAATATTTGATAGATAATTATAGATAGATTGAGAAGTATTTCAGTTTCCTGAAACGGAAAAAATGCGTTTTTAGGTGAAGCTGAATGCTAAATTACTATTTTCGGTTAATATTTATAACGATTTTTATAATTATTACAAATACCAAAAAATATGCTTCAGATAAATTGAAACTTTTTCTATCGTTTCCCTTGAGAAGAATTCAAATTAAAAAATATTTACTCAATTAAAATATAAATATAATCTCTTATTAATCGTGTCCCACTGCCTTATGCCCCTGATCTCTTATTAGTCGTGTCCCACAGCCTTATGCCCCTGGTCTCTTATTAGTCGTGTCCCACTGCCTTATGCCCCTGATCTCTTATTAATCGTGTCCCACTGCCTTATGCCCCTGGTCTCTTATTAGTCGTGTCCCACTGCCTTATGCCCCTGATCTCTTATTAATCGTGTCCCACTGCCTTATGCCCCTGGTCTCTTATTAGTCGTGTCCCACTGCCTTATGCCCCTGGTCTCTTATTAATCGTGTCCCACTGCCTTATGCCCCTGATCTCTTATTAGTCGTGTCCCACAGCCTTATGCCCCTGGTCTCTTATTAGTCGTGTCCCACTGCCTTATGCCCCTGATCTCTTATTAATCGTGTCCCACTGCCTTATGCCCCTGGTCTCTTATTAGTCGTGTCCCACTGCCTTATGCCCCTGATCTCTTATTAATCGTGTCCCACTGCCTTATGCCCCTGGTCTCTTATTAGTCGTGTCCCACTGCCTTATGCCCCTGATCTCTTATTAATCGTGTCCCACTGCCTTATGCCCCTGATCTCTTATTAATCGTGTCCCACTGCCTTATGCCCCTGATCTCTTATTAGTCGTGTCCCACAGCCTTATGCCCCTGGTCTCTTATTAGTCGTGTCCCACTGCCTTATGCCCCTGATCTCTTATTAATCGTGTCCCACAGCCTTATGCCCCTGATCTCTTATTAGTCGTGTCCCACAGCCTTATGCCCCTGGTCTCTTATTAGTCGTGTCCCACTGCCTTATGCCCCTGATCTCTTATTAGTCGTGTCCCACAGCCTTATGCCCCTGGTCTCTTATTAGTCGTGTCCCACTGCCTTATGCCCCTGATCTCTTATTAATCGTGTCCCACTGCCTTATGCCCCTGATCTCTTATTAGTCGTGTCCCACAGCCTTATGCCCCTGGTCTCTTATTAGTCGTGTCCCACTGCCTTATGCCCCTGATCTCTTATTAGTCGTGTCCCACAGCCTTATGCCCCTGATCTCTTATTAGTCGTGTCCCACAGCCTTATGCCCCTGGTCTCTTATTAGTCGTGTCCCACTGCCTTATGCCCCTGATCTCTTATTAATCGTGTCCCACTGCCTTATGCCCCTGGTCTCTTATTAGTCGTGTCCCACTGCCTTATGCCCCTGATCTCTTATTAATCGTGTCCCACTGCCTTATGCCCCTGGTCTCTTATTAGTCGTGTCCCACTGCCTTATGCCCCTGATCTCTTATTAATCGTGTCCCACTGCCTTATGCCCCTGATCTCTTATTAATCGTGTCCCACAGCCTTATGCCCCTGGTCTCTTATTAATCGTGTCCCACTGCCTTATTCCCTGGTCTCTTATTAGTCGTGTCCCACAGCCTTATGCCCCTGGTCTCTTATTAGTCGTGTCCCACTGCCTTATGCCCCTGATCTCTTATTAATCGTGTCCCACTGCCTTATGCCCCTGGTCTCTTATTAGTCGTGTCCCACTGCCTTATGCCCCTGGTCTCTTATTAATCGTGTCCCACTGCCTTATGCCCCTGATCTCTTATTAGTCGTGTCCCACAGCCTTATGCCCCTGGTCTCTTATTAGTCGTGTCCCACTGCCTTATGCCCCTGATCTCTTATTAATCGTGTCCCACTGCCTTATGCCCCTGGTCTCTTATTAGTCGTGTCCCACTGCCTTATGCCCCTGATCTCTTATTAATCGTGTCCCACTGCCTTATGCCCCTGGTCTCTTATTAGTCGTGTCCCACTGCCTTATGCCCCTGATCTCTTATTAATCGTGTCCCACTGCCTTATGCCCCTGATCTCTTATTAATCGTGTCCCACTGCCTTATGCCCCTGATCTCTTATTAGTCGTGTCCCACAGCCTTATGCCCCTGGTCTCTTATTAGTCGTGTCCCACTGCCTTATGCCCCTGATCTCTTATTAATCGTGTCCCACAGCCTTATGCCCCTGATCTCTTATTAGTCGTGTCCCACAGCCTTATGTCCCTGGTCTCTTATTAGTCGTGTCCCACTGCCTTATGCCCCTGATCTCTTATTAGTCGTGTCCCACAGCCTTATGCCCCTGGTCTCTTATTAGTCGTGTCCCACTGCCTTATGCCCCTGATCTCTTATTAATCGTGTCCCACTGCCTTATGCCCCTGATCTCTTATTAGTCGTGTCCCACAGCCTTATGCCCCTGGTCTCTTATTAGTCGTGTCCCACTGCCTTATGCCCCTGATCTCTTATTAGTCGTGTCCCACAGCCTTATGCCCCTGATCTCTTATTAGTCGTGTCCCACAGCCTTATGCCCCTGGTCTCTTATTAGTCGTGTCCCACTGCCTTATGCCCCTGATCTCTTATTAATCGTGTCCCACTGCCTTATGCCCCTGGTCTCTTATTAGTCGTGTCCCACTGCCTTATGCCCCTGATCTCTTATTAATCGTGTCCCACTGCCTTATGCCCCTGATCTCTTATTAGTCGTGTCCCACAGCCTTATGCCCCTGGTCTCTTATTAGTCGTGTCCCACTGCCTTATGCCCCTGATCTCTTATTAATCGTGTCCCACTGCCTTATGCCCCTGATCTCTTATTAGTCGTGTCCCACTGCCTTATGCCCCTGGTCTCTTATTAGTCGTGTCCCACTGCCTTATGCCCCTGATCTCTTATTAATCGTGTCCCACTGCCTTATGCCCCTGGTCTCTTATTAGTCGTGTCCCACTGCCTTATGCCCCTGATCTCTTATTAATCGTGTCCCACTGCCTTATGCCCCTGATCTCTTATTAGTCGTGTCCCACAGCCTTATGCCCCTGGTCTCTTATTAATCGTGTCCCACTGCCTTATGCCCCTGATCTCTTATTAGTCGTGTCCCACAGCCTTATGCCCCTGGTCTCTTATTAGTCGTGTCCCACTGCCTTATGCCCCTGATCTCTTATTAATCGTGTCCCACTGCCTTATGCCCCTGATCTCTTATTAGTCGTGTCCCACTGCCTTATGCCCCTGATCTCTTATTAGTCGTGTCCCACTGCCTTATGCCCCTGATCTCTTATTAATCGTGTCCCACTGCCTTATGCCCCTGATCTCTTATTAGTCGTGTCCCACTGCCTTATGCCCCTGATCTCTTATTAGTCGTGTCCCACTGCCTTATGCCCCTGATCTCTTATTAATCGTGTCCCACTGCCTTATGCCCCTGATCTCTTATTAGTCGTGTCCCACTGCCTTATGCCCCTGATCTCTTATTAATCGTGTCCCACTGCCTTATGCCCCTGATCTCTTATTAGTCGTGTCCCACTGCCTTATGCCCCTGATCTCTTATTAATCGTGTCCCACTGCCTTATGCCCCTGATCTCTTATTAATCGTGTCCCACTGCCTTATGCCCCTGATCTCTTATTAGTCGTGTCCCACTGCCTTATGCCCCTGATCTCTTATTAGTCGTGTCCCACTGCCTTATGCCCCTGATCTCTTATTAGTCGTGTCCCACTGCCTTATGCCCCTGATCTCTTATTAATCGTGTCCCACTGCCTTATGCCCCTGATCTCTTATTAGTCGTGTCCCACTGCCTTATGCCCCTGATCTCTTATTAATCGTGTCCCACTGCCTTATGCCCCTGATCTCTTATTAATCGTGTCCCACTGCCTTATGCCCCTGATCTCTTATTAGTCGTGTCCCACTGCCTTATGCCCCTGATCTCTTATTAATCGTGTCCCACTGCCTTATGCCCCTGATCTCTTATTAATCGTGTCCCACTGCCTTATGCCCCTGATCTCTTATTAATCGTGTCCCACTGCCTTATGCCCCTGATCTCTTATTAATCGTGTCCCACTGCCTTATGCCCCTGATCTCTTATTAATCGTGTCCCACTGCCTTATGCCCCTGATCTCTTATTAATCGTCTCCCACTGCCTTATGTCCCTGATCTCTTGTCGAGACTACACTACACGAAATCGCGAACTGTTTTTTGGAACATTTATATTTATTAAAAATATATTCTGAAAATCAAATCCCCGACAAAATCTGGTAGTAAATATAACGGTATAGTTAACACTGATGCCAGCTCAATAATACATATATTAAACCGATACGTTAAGATATCTAGGGTGAGTACGTATAAGTATATTCCTAATTCTAAAAGCATCAATCCGCGCAAAACGTTTTCCGGATGGGGGTGAAACATACAAAAATAAATTAAATATCGTACGTAAACACGTTATCTCAATTCTCAATGCCTGAATGTCTAATGAGTTCCCGCCGAAAGCAGACGCCATATTGCCATTTATATTTGACGGGTGGCGCCCGCGGGGAAATGGCGTCCGGCGGATGTTCTGGTGCCATAATTCCAAATCTTCACCCGTCAATAATTAAGATGGAAGCGTTTACACCGCAGCCACATCAATCATCCATCTTATCGAGAGGTCTGTTGTAAATCTAATTCCTGCGGATGGAATTCCATGTTATTACGATATAATATTGTACATCCTAAAGCTTCAGGGGGGAATTGGGGGAACAAACATTTATCTAGGTATATTTAAATGGGTCTCTTCGACAAGACCCATTTTCACAACCACATCTTCTCAAAAGACCTTCCGCACTGCATCGCCAAAGATGCCCCTGCTGAAGGATGGCCCTGAGTGTGGAGTTAGTGTCAAAAAATACTTGAATCTTCATCCATGTTGAAATTTGGCTATTTCGGTAAAATTTTGGATTGTCATAATTATAAATAAATCATTGCAAATGCATTCTTGAATAGCAGTAAATTCAAATCTCCCAGAGGAAAATGGGATTCTATATTTTCATTTTTTAGTTTTAATGAATTACATTTCTAATATCTAGTATAAACCTTTACTAACAACTTAATTCTATATTATTCTATTATTCTAAATAAATTCTTATATACATTTAGGCACACTTTATATAGCTTATGGCATAAGCCACGAAAAGTAGCAAGGCTTTTAGCTTCTTTAACACCTGTGGGTAGTTCATTGAAAATCTTAAATCTTTTAAAAAAGAGATCATTTTGGGTTCCCGACAAGTTTGTTTTCGGAAGTCTAAAATCTCCACAGTTTCTCATGGGGTAGCCATTTATTAAGAAAGTAAAAATTACATTCTTAAACATGTATTTCGGGAGCTTATTTTTGAGCTTAAATAAAAATATTAAGGTGTTGTAAATTATACGCTGTCTCACACTTAACATATCCAGTTTTTCTGCAGATTAATTATCTTAGAATAACTACTATAATTGAATACTGCTCCCATGCCTCTATTTGAATTATTTGCAAATGTTTGATTGCAGAGGACACTAGAGCAGTAATTTTAATTAGATGCTACGATACTATTAAAAATTAGTTTACTTGTATTTAAAGCTAATTTGTTTCTTAAGCTTCTTAAAAAAATACCATTTTTGCCGTTTTCTTAGCCAATAGCTAAAGTTAGAGTTAAATTTGAGTTGATTGTCGATTTTAATGCCCAAGTATTTGATTTCCTCAACTTACTCTATTTTTTTAATGATAATTGTATTGAGTCCGCTGAATTTTTTTACCTATCACCATGTATTTACTTTTTGTAATATTTAGTTTTAATTTGTTTATCTTTAACCACATAGTTATTTGATCCAGGTCGTACTGTATTTTGTACGTTGATATATAATATAGATAGGCTAAGTCCTCCATCACAACACAAGCAACATTTTCGGCTTTCTGTGGTGGTAGTAGGAGATTTTCAAACATTGTTGGGTTATTCGTAACCCGGGAATGTTTGTCTTTCTTTAAAAAAAAAAAAAATAGTAATGGCCCCAATACAGATCCTTGTGGGTCTCCTAGGTTCACTGGCTGTTTATCCGATATGGCGTCTCCAAACTTGGTTACATGTAATCCTTAAACCATTCTAGTTCTTAGTCAACTATTCCCATTATATTCTTTTCATCAGTGAATCGTTTATGATATCTATTAAGCGATGTCCTGTAGTGGGCAGTGCATATTTATTTATATTAGTTAGAATTCCGTCTAATGATGATTTTGACTGCATTGTAATGGTTTTCTTTAGAAGTTCACTAGTAATAATTTGAAATTTGAAGTATTTTATATTTTCTCTTTATTCAGCTGTTTGAAAAGTATTTATTATAACTGGTATTCTTTTATTTAGGTCTTCCGCGCTGAGTACAAAATTGATATTAAATTTGTTTGCTACTTAATTAGCGTCGTCTTCAATACAATCTGGAAAATAAACTTCTTTACTATATTGCCCACGTTTACAGCTTATTGAAAGTACTCCACATTGTTTTAGGATTATTTTGTGAAACATTCATTTTCAGATATGGTAATTATTTTTGGTAAGTTTGATTTCTTTACCATAAATATTTCTTACTTTTTGTAATGTTCCCATCTATTTTCTGTAAATTGTAGTTACAATCTACGTCACGATTTTCTGTAAATTGTAGTTACAATCTACGTCACGATTTTCTGTAAATTGTAGTTACAATCTACGTCACGATTTTCTAACCAATTACCACTATACTCCCTCGATTAGCTAACCTTGTTAAATACGTTTTCTACTAACATTGGTCCGAATCATTACATTAACTACATTAATATTTCTATTACCTACTACCTATTTTACCTACTGTTTATATATTACTTTCCGTTGATAAAATTATGTACTCATCTAATTTATAAACCAATGTACATAAAACAGTCTTTCATGTATTTCTATAGTTATAGTTTGAAAATTTGTCACAATAAAGATATTATACTTTTATTATTATTAATCCTTTTTCGGGCCCAAAAAAAACACTTGAAATTGAATAATTTTCTTGTAATCGTTAAAATCGTAAGTTTTCAAACAGTTACAGGGTCAGGCCGCATATTATTCTGCTCCCAATTTAAGTGCTCCTCAAAGTGGATGGATTTGGCGAAAGCAAACAGTGAAGCTAACATTTATTGATTGGCATAAAAAAATAATAATTAGTTAATAATATATCTTCTATAAACCACAGTTAAAAATAAATAAATATTTACATTTCTGTAACTGTCAAATTGGTGACTATAATATTTGTGCAGTACTACTGATTTTAAAGTGTAAAGTGGAGTAAGTGTTGCGAAAAAATAAATATGGCCAATCACAACAAATTCATGGAAGAAGCAAAGGAGGTAGTTAGTGAACTTCGCAGTGCAAGATCCCACCAAAATATTCAGTAAAGACCAACACAATATTGTGACGAATAAAGTCACGAATATTCTATCGTTATTAGGTCACCTGGCAATTGAAATGTCAGAAGAAAAAAATACATTAATACCTGGATGGAGTGGGAGATGTTCAAATATCCTCCATAAACGGCTGCATGCACACATTTTTCTATCTGTGTATTCTTATTATTTGTCTGTTATTTTAATAAATATATAGTTTTTAAATTGAAACAGAAATCGCTAATAGAGATAAAACATATGATTACCCTCAAAATAAACTAAAAAAAATTAACAAATAAATATTGTCTAATTAAATGATTAGTCCCAAAACAAACAGTTTTACACTTCCAAATCAATACTAAAAAAATACAAAAACATATTAAAATTAGTAAACTGGGAATATGTATTGAAGGGATCTAAAATATAACCCGAAACAGAATCATCATTGAAAGTTTCAAAAAAGAGGACGCGAAGAAATTTCAAATGGAGATTTCAAAAGTACTTAATCATGTCATTACTAAAGAATTATAAAAAAAACTGCTTTTATATTCAAGGGAATATTTAATGATTATGATAAAGTAGATTTCACTTGTGACATCAACGAACAAAATGAAGAAATTAAAATTATGTCGGTAAATAAGGAACATAAACCTGTCTTCAACGTCAAGAAATTAATTAAAAATAAATTTAATGATATTTGTAACTATGTGGTCGAAGTAGATAGTGAAACGTGAGAATACTCGGAAACAAAGAAATAATTAAAATCGGATACCAAAGAATCTTTGTTGAAGACGCAAATCCAGCTATGCAATGTTACCACTGTCTACGGACACGGTATAGGTCTCGCAAGTTAAGTTGGCTTCATCACAGTACTCACACAGATGCAAAACTTACATACAGCGTGTTTCGATTTAAGATTGAAAAAAAAAACAATTGATGATTATTTCACAATTGAGAACTCTAAGGACCGGTTGTTTCGGAGAATTTGAATAATTCATCAAATTTCAACGCTCATTTTCAAGTTCTGTGAAAGATTTTTTCAAGTTCTGTTTTTATTTCAGTTTTGTCAAGCAACTAGCCTACAATGATATAGTAACAGAACTTGAATAGGACTTTCACAGAACCCGAAAATGAACGTTGAAATTTGATGAATTGTTCAAATTCTCCGAAACAACCCGTCCTAAGCCAAAGCGTGTTGAAGTCGGTCACATAAAACTTTTTTGTTTTACGACATCGTTATTGAAATATTGAAGTTTATCATTTTTTTTCTAAACTAATGTGATAATTTTCAGGATTGAATTCAAATGGGTAGGTATTCTTAAAAAAGACAATGGTATTGCTAACAATTCTTAGTCATTTATGTAAGAATGCTGTACATAACAAACTTCCATCGATAATGACCCTAATTCACGGAAATTACGGCAATTGGAATTTATACCTAATTGTTTTTCGGGGAATAATTATAATTCTGACCAGAAATATTTATTTTACAAAGCATGTTTAATGTTAATTTGATATATTTCCTAGAAGTATTTAACCCACATTTCCAAAATTTTATCGTTTCCTAGAATATTTATTTATCTATTTTAACGAAGGGATGGTTTCTTTATGTCTTTGAAAGAATCGCAAAGATGTGATTTTTTTTACAGGGTCATTTCGGAAAACATCAATAATTGCATTCAGAGTGAATGAGTGGTTTCTTCAGTGAGATCATAAGTAGGAGATTCTTTCCATACCATTTTTTAGAGAACATTTATAATTGTATAATTAGAATGTACACATTTATAAACCAATATATTTATGACATATGAGTTCCCAATGTTTATATGACTAGATATTTAATTTTAAATAAAGTACTATAATTTTTAGAATTTCTTAAGTAGTAGATTTTACACATTTATAAACCAAGTATATGACAAATGATTTTTTTTTCAAGCTCGTTTTGGAGAACATTAATTTGTTAGTTGTTTCTTTATTTATTTTGTTTTGCGCCCAGAGGGCTTTTACATAAATAATAAAGGCAGTACATATTAACATGATAAAATACTTTAACATGAGAAAAAAATAGTATAAATAAAGTTATGATGGAGATAAAAAGTATATAAATGAAATGAAAATATAAGCAACAAAATTTTTAAGAACAGTGAGATAATATCAATAATTTACGATAAAAACTATCCCACTGGACCTTTAGCACATTAGTCAGAATCATCTAAAAGTTCACCTATACCACTTATTTCCCCACTGATTGAAGATCCCAAAGATGATCCAACGGAGGTATCTTCATCTGATTCCCCAAGATGTATTGTGAATTCATCAGTGTAGGTATCGATCTTGGGTTCTAATTTTTCGTATTTATCCTCTTGTTCCTTGACCTTTCTAAAAATGTCTTTGAATGTCTGGGCATTAATTGCGACAACTTCTTCTCCAAGTAAAGTCTGGACGGAATCCATCGTAAAAGTAATATTCCTGACAGCTACGCGTCCTTTTATTATTCCCCAACAGAGTTCGATTGGGTTCAGCTCCGGGTGGTATGGTGGCAGACGCAATACTGAGTGACCATGCTTTTCCAGCAATTGGTCCAGAATGTATTTCTTGACTCGTATCTTGTGGAGCTTAATAATATCATACAATATTGGTATTGTGTTTTTAATCGGATACGGTATTCCATGCTTTTCCAACCAGGTCAGCATAACTCCTTTTCTTGAACTTGATGTCGGGATCCTTTCGCATTCTTCATTGTGGTATGACGCATTATCTATAACAAGCACAGATTTTGGTTCCAGATTTGGCAAAACCTTTTCCGTGATCCATTTTCTGTAATTGGCAGAATTCATAGCACCATGGTAGTCGCCAGTCCTCTGATCAGATTTAAATGTTAACAGTGCGTTGGGTACAAAACCATTTTCACTGCATGCATGAAGTATTATTAGACGTTTGCCTTTAGACACAGGAACTTTAGCTCCTTTATTGGAGTTGTCAGTCCACGCACGCGGTGTTGTATGTGTACTATGAATGTATGTTTCATCAGAATACACAATTGGACGTCTGTCATTCCTATATTCTTCTAATTTAGTGAGATATGTGGTACGTTTAAGTCGGATATCATTTTTTTCAATAAGCAACTTTCGGTTTGTTTCTGTTTTTCTCCATCGATAACCCAAATTGTGAACAACTTTCCTTAACGTAGTTATACACCCTGCGTAGTCGATGTCCCCTTTCAGAACTCTATGAATTTTTTTCATCGTTGGCAAAGACTTATGAACTAAATGAAAATCATACACACATCTTCTAATAACTTCCTTATCGAAATCATCTACATATGATTTGGTTGATAGTCTGCGTCGTTTCTTCCCTGGTGTGATGAAGGTTGGTCGTTGAGTTGACGATGATGACGGTTGTGTTTCTGCTTCCTTTGCCACTCCAGTTATAGGTAACGCAACGAAAGAAGGAAGCAATAAAAATGCTTAGAATTGATGTATTGGTCTATCTGTGTGAACGTCAAGCGCCGCCCACTAACGCGATAAGGCTCTCTGTCTTGCTTACGCTCACTTATTGTAACTAGTTAGAAGAGAGGCAAGTTTTAACAATACCGTTACGGGGTATACTTACGGGGTGTCCTATTCATTCAGTTCGTAATTTGATTTAAACATACGTGCACCTACATATCGCAAGTGAAATAATTACCAATTTTTGAATTTGAAATAACAAATAGTTTTCATCATTTTTAATTCGAATTAGTAGATTTACAGAGTGTTTTTAAAGTGTGCAAGTGAATATTTATTACGACATCATGGAGTCCTGTTACAAAACGGGACGTGGCAAATCACTGAATGGACAAAGTCGTGAAATTTTATTTCGCGTGTTTAATTATTTTATGCATAATATAAAAAACGGTGGTCAATTTTTAAGCATGACTGACTTATATGATTTGACGTCTAAGGCAACTGGAGTATCGCACACTAGTATTCGACGTATCGTAACTGGAGTGGCAAAGGAAGCAGAAACACAACCAATTATACAATTATAAATGTTCTCTAAAAAATGGTATGGAAAGAATCTCCTACTTATGATCTCACTGAAGAAACCACTCATTCACTCTGAATGCAATTATTGATGTTTTCCGAAATGACCCTGTAAAAAAAATCACATCTTTGCGATTCTTTCAAAGACATAAAGAAACCATCCCTTCGTTAAAATAGATAAATAAATATTCTAGGAAACGATAAAATTTTGGAAATGTGGGTTAAATACTTCTAGGAAATATATCAAATTAACATTAAACATGCTTTGTAAAATAAATATTTCTGGTCAGAATTATAATTATTCCCCGAAAAACAATTAGGTATAAATTCCAATTGCCGTAATTTCCGTGAATTAGGGTCATTATCGATGGAAGTTTGTTATGTACAGCATTCTTACATAAATGACTAAGAATTGTTAGCAATACCATTGTCTTTTTTAAGAATACCTACCCATTTGAATTCAATCCTGAAAATTATCACATTAGTTTAGAAAAAAAATGATAAACTTCAATATTTCAATAACGATGTCGTAAAACAAAAAAGTTTTATGTGACCGACTTCAACACGCTTTGGCTTAGGACGGGTTGTTTCGGAGAATTTGAACAATTCATCAAATTTCAACGTTCATTTTCGGGTTCTGTGAAAGTCCTATTCAAGTTCTGTTACTATATCATTGTAGGCTAGTTGCTTGACAAAACTGAAATAAAAACAGAACTTGAAAAAATCTTTCACAGAACTTGAAAATGAGCGTTGAAATTTGATGAATTATTCAAATTCTCCGAAACAACCGGTCCTTAGAGTTCTCAATTGTGAAATAATCATCAATTGTTTTTTTTTTCAATCTTAAATCGAAACACGCTGTATGTAAGTTTTGCATCTGTGTGAGTACTGTGATGAAGCCAACTTAACTTGCGAGACCTATACCGTGTCCGTAGACAGTGGTAACATTGCATAGCTGGATTTGCGTCTTCAACAAAGATTCTTTGGTATCCGATTTTAATTATTTCTTTGTTTCCGAGTATTCTCACGTTTCACTATCTACTTCGACCACATAGTTACAAATATCATTAAATTTATTTTTAATTAATTTCTTGACGTTGAAGACAGGTTTATGTTCCTTATTTACCGACATAATTTTAATTTCTTCATTTTGTTCGATGATGTCACAAGTGAAATCTACTTTATCATAATCATTAAATATTCCCTTGAATATAAAAGCAGTTTTTTTATAATTCTTTAGTAATGACATGATTAAGTACTTTTGAAATCTCCATTTGAAATTTCTTCGCGTCCTCTTTTTTGAAACTTTCAATGATGATTCTGTTTCGGGTTATATTTTAGATCCCTTCAATACATATTCCCAGTTTACTAATTTTAATATGTTTTTGTATTTTTTTAGTATTGATTTGGAAGTGTAAAACTGTTTGTTTTGGGACTAATCATTTAATTAGACAATATTTATTTGTTAATTTTTTTTAGTTTATTTTGAGGGTAATCATATGTTTTATCTCTATTAGCGATTTCTGTTTCAATTTAAAAACTATATATTTATTAAAATAACAGACAAATAATAAGAATACACAGATAGAAAAATGTGTGCATGCAGCCGTTTATGGAGGATATTTGAACATCTCCCACTCCATCCAGGTATTAATGTATTTTTTTCTTCTGACATTTCAATTGCCAGGTGACCTAATAACGATAGAATATTCGTGACTTTATTCGTCACAATATTGTGTTGGTCTTTACTGAATATTTTGGTGGGATCTTGCACTGCGAAGTTCACTAACTACCTCCTTTGCTTCTTCCATGAATTTGTTGTGATTGGCCATATTTATTTTTTCGCAACACTTACTCCACTTTACACTTTAAAATCAGTAGTACTGCACAAATATTAAAGTCACCAATTTGACAGTTACAGAAATGTAAATATTTATTTATTTTTAACTGTGGTTTATAGAAGATATATTATTAACTAATTATTATTTTTTTATGCCAATCAATAAATGTTAGCTTCACTGTTTGCTTTCGCCAAATCCATCCACTTTGAGGAGCACTTAAATTGGGAGCAGAATAATATGCGGCCTGACCCTGTAACTGTTTGAAAACTTACGATTTTAACGATTACAAGAAAATTATTCAATTTCAAGTGTTTTTTTTGGGCCCGAAAAAGGATTAATAATAATAAAAGTATAATAAAGACATAAAGAAACCATCCCTTCGTTAAAATAGATAAATAAATATTCTAGGAAACGATAAAATTTTGGAAATGTGGGTTAATTATACTTCTAGGAAATATATCAAATTAACATTAAACATGCTTTGTAAAATAAATATTTCTGGTCAGAATAATAATTATTCCCCGAAAAACAATTAGGTATAAATTCCAATTGCCGTAATTTCCGTGAATTAGGGTCATTATCGATGGAAGTTTGTTATGTACAGCATTCTTACATAAATTACTAAGAATTGTTAGCAATACCATTGTCTTTTTTAAGAATACCTACCCATTTGAATTCAATCCTGAAAATTATCACATTAGTTTAGAAAAAAAATGATAAACTTCAATATTTCAATAACGATGTCGTAAAACAAAATAAGTTTTATGTGACCGACTTCAACACGCTTTGGCTTAGAGTTCTCAATTGTGAAATAATCATCAATTGTTTTTTTTTTCAATCTTAAATCGAAACACGCTGTATGTAAGTTTTGCATCTGTGTGAGTACTGTGATGAAGCCAACTTAACTTGCGAGACCTATACGATACGTCGAATACTAGTCTGCGATACTCCAGTTGCCTTAGACGTCAAATCATATAAGTCAGTCATGCTTAAAAATTGACCACCGTTTTTTATATTATGCATAAAATAATTAAACACGCGGAATAAAATTTCACGACTTTGTCCATTCAGTGATTTGCCACGTCCCGTTTTGTACCAGGACTCCATGATGTCGTAATAAATATTCACTTGCACACTTTAAAAACACTCTGTAAATCTACTAATTCGAATTAAAAATGATGAAAACTATTTATTATTTCAAATTCAAAAATTGGTAATTATTTCACTTGCGATATGTAGGTGCACGTATGTTTAAATCAAATTACGAACTGAATGAATAGGACACCCCGTAAGTATACCCCGTAACGGTATTGTTAAAACTTGCCTCTCTTCTAACTAGTTACAATAAGTGAGCGTAAGCAAGACAGAGAGCCTTATCGCGTTAGTGGGCGGCGCTTGACGTTCACACAGATAGACCAATACATCAATTCTAAGCATTTTTATTGCTTCCTTCTTTCGTTGCGTTACCTATACCTACTGCAAGATGTCTGCAGAGAGAGAAGGACGAAAAGCCTGTTTGCAGTTATTGCGGTCTCGATCACACATACAGCGAGAGCGGGAACAAGAACAAACAACCAAATTGTAAAAAAATGTTGTATTCAAAATGACATTTCCAATTAATCACAGGGCAAATGACAAAAACAACTGTAAGGTATATAAAAAAATGCTCGCAATCGCTGAACAAAATATTGAATATTAATTTTTACATATCAAAAATATGCTAGAATATATTTTAAATAAGAATCCTTTGTTATATTTTAGTATTTTGATAATTAACATCAATGAAGATAATCAATTTAATTGTATGTGATATGTAACCTCACACTATAACCGACAGAAAGTTGGCCTTGAAAGACAAAACAGCTGTAACAATAACAAAAACAAAAAAAATACTCGCAGAACTTAATAATTATACTATTAAATTTGATATAAATTAAATTAAAAAAATAATAACAATAATAAATTAAGAGTTCTTATCCAGGAATTGATAACATCAGGATGAAAGATAAAAAAAACATATTTTAATCTTAGGTCCAATTATAACCCATTTTATAAATAGAATCTTATTTCAAGCAAAAATTCAGGATGACTTAAAATTTAGTATTATAAGACCGATATATATGGGAGGTGGCCACACTGTATTGTGTAACTACAGACCAATTAGTATCTTGCCATCACTAGAGAATAATAAATAAATAATAATAAAACACATTTAGAAGATTTTTCTATAATGGATAATAATTAATATGGTTTCCAAAAAAAAGAGTACAGAGAAGATGATAAACAATGAATAAAATTGTAAAAAACATACATTAGTCTTATTTATAGATTACTCAAAAGCCTTTGATACTATTGATCATAGTAAATTACTTAAAATACTAGAAATTATAGGAACAAGAGGAAAACTACTAAAACTTTTTGAAAAGTACTTAAATAACCGATGCATGAAATTAAAACTCATAAACTCTTTAAGCAAAAAAAAGAAGTTTTTTGCCGGCGTTCCTCAAGGTTCCATATTAAGTCCAATTCTGTATATTATAGGTAGGTATATGTAAATTACATTTAATACATTTTTACGCATGTGAAGCACTTTGTATATGCGGATGATACTGCTTTAATGATTTCTGGCAGTGATTTGCAAACTTGTATAGACCTTTTACAAAAATACTACATTGAACTCTTAAAATAGTTTCATGTCTCTGGCTTAACCATAAATGCCAAAAAAACTAAATTGTTACACATAAGATCCCCTAATGTTAAGGTATATATTTCACCAGAAATAAAGACCCATACCTCGGATTGCTCCCACGATGGTATTCCTGCAATGTGTACATGTGAAAATATGGAACTAGTTAAAGAATGTGGTTATTTAGGCGTCAATATTGATTGCTTTTTCAAGTGGGATATAAAAAGGAACAAAGTTTGTGCACGACTAAGATCAATTGTAAGCAGATTGTATAAACTAAAAAAAATTGTTCCAATCTGCACACTTCGAATAATTTATTTATCTCTAGCTGAATCTGTTATAAAGTATGGAATAGCAGGTTGGGGATTTTCCTGTGAAACTAATATCGACCATGTTCAATCCGTGCAAAATTCATTTGTTAAATTATTATCTGAAAAAATATTATACAAAGAAAGGCATAATAATCCATACTATCAGAGTCTCAAAATTCTTACAATGAGAGCAATTCTGTGGTACAAAATTATATTTCAGCACATACATAACCCTTTATATATAAACAGGCTAGAAAACAATCATAATACTCGTTTTAACATTAATGAAGGACTTATTTTACTTAAGCATACAAATAAATATGGAGAAAAAACGTTTAACTATATGATTCCCAGTTGTTTTAATATGTTACCTGCTGAAATTAAAAACTGTGTCCAAATCAAACAATTGGTGAACTTACTGAAGACTTGGCTTACTGAAAGAATTAATTTGTATTAGCTTACAATGATATTACAATCATTTTCTAAAGACTTTTAAAATTGTTATTTATGTTTTCATCATTTTCTTTTGTTATATTTCTGTAAAAATTTTAATATTTTGTTTTATATAATTGTAAAAATGTAACCGTAAACTCACTATAATAAGATTTATAATGTAAAGAACCCGTTTGACAAACTGCTAAAAAGTAGTTTATCGGGACTTTTTTGCCTTATATTTGTAAAGTGTGTAAAATATTAGTAAAAAACAAAAAAAAAAGTTTTATTATTTGAATAGTTTCGAGGTAGTGAATACGAAAGGTATTGAAAATGAAAATAATCATCCCGATAAGAACCTAGAATATTCTTATTTCAAGACCAAACACCGGGTTACGAATAGACGGACAATATTTTATTTCCAACATCATTCAAACATCAATTCCAGAGTGCTGGACTACTTGGTGTTGCATTAGTGTCGTAAAGAAGAAAACATCTCAATATTCGCAAGTTATACTCACATGCCTCGGGTGGGATTACTGTATTTTTTTAGATAATTGTATCTGTTTTACAACTATCGATATGTTTTACAACTCGTCTCTTGTCACTCACGACTCTTCACAGGAAGCTTCTCCTATTTCTTCCATGATATTACCGAGTGCCGAAGATTGAACTGCCGCCCCAGTGTTTTGCGCAATTCGACCCTGAGAAAGAGATGATAATAATTAGGATCGTCGTTATTGTAGTTAGGTGAATAATCACCTCGTTTTACCGACATTTATTGAGAAATATTGTACTTAACGTAGCGTTTATCAATAATATGTAGAAATTAATAAAGTAGAACTAAAATTGATCATTACAATTACACAACCGACTGTAATAGTAACATACGACTTAAATGTGCGGTGCTTACGTTAATGCAATAGGTACAGAATACTTACGTTTTTTTAATTTAAAAATTTGTATGTATTAAAATTAAATGAGTGTTTACAATTATATGTAGTTCAACAAAGTTGTCACATGACAGCTTGCCTGCAGGTTCTACCAAATAAATATTTCTTAATATTTAATGCATAATGTGTGTATTTTTTAATGTTCTAATAATGCGCGTTTCTTGCACATAGTTTAAAAATTTAGATGAATTAAAAAAAAAGTACAAAAAACCTTCCATGTAATTATAAAATTTAAAAAATGGTCTAATTTGACGATAAAAAAACATCAAATCAAAACACTCATTATTATTGTTACATGGTGCTTTCACACAAAAGTCTAAACTGAATTTGTTAAATAATATTTATGTATTATAGATTATACCACCTTGTGGAACATTGTGGAAATACATAGTCATATGTGTAATTTGTAATAATAATATGTATCTATACTATCATATATTTCAATCAATACTAATCTAACCTAGTCTACCTATAAGTTTTGCATGTACTTGTATCTCTAACTTTTTATATCCATCTAGAGTTTCTGTTAATTGTATATTTTCTGCTGTCACTGTTTATAATTTACTGTATATGGTATATTTTATACCGTTGATATTAAAATAAATAAATAAATAATAACACACATATATTTGGTAGTATGGTGTCAAGCTAGATGTGGATGCCAACATATTACGTCTATTTCAACAATAAAAAAACATCAAATCAACCAATTACCTACATAATTTATATACAGTTATATACAGTTATATAGTTATATACAATTTATATACTTCCCCACCTTCCTCTTTCCCTTCCCCACTTACCTTCAGCCTCACAACATCCCCCAATTGGGGATGCCATAGTCTCACTGGCTCCAGACGGGAGCAGTTGGGACTCTTGTGAGGTATTCACTATAAAAAAAAATACAGGTTTTCCAATAAGAGGTGTTATTTTGAATAGCCCGCTATTTCGGTAGATGTTACTTTTGAAGCTGTCATTTTTTGACATTTGACAAGTAAGAACTACGCCATTAATAAAAATGGAACGATACACGCTTCAACAACGCATTGAAATTATTAAAATTCACTTGAGTGAATCAAATGCAAATCATCTTGAGTGATGAGGCCCATTTCCACCTCGGTGGCTTCGTCAACAAGCAAAATTGTCGTATCTGGGGCTCGGATAACCCAAGAATTATTGTTGAAAAGCCTCTCTATCCTCAACGTGTGACTGTTTGGTGCGGTTTATGGTCCGGCAGAGTCATTGGACCTTACTTTTTCGAAAATGAGGCTGGAGCAACTGTTACGGTGAATGAATTGCGCTATTGAGAGATGATTAATGATTTTTTATGGCCGGAATTAGATGGTATTGATCTGGACAGCGTTAAATTTCAACAAGACGGCGCTACGTGCCACACAAGCAACGAAACCATTGATCTTTTACGATTGAATATCAAAATAACACCTCTTATTGGAAAACCATGTATTATAGCTTCATCTCGTTCTAACACTGCGACTGGTATACATATGACATAAGCATTGTAGAAGTGAGATACAGAAACCAGTGAGTATTGTACCAACACATATTGGTTGGGTTATTACTGAAATCTAAACACTCATTTAGAATTATATATTAATGTATAAAAATAAATCTATGGTTTTTTGTGGAACTTTGGAACTGGAAGGTATTAATTATGTAATCGATGTACAGAGACCAGTTTTTTACATTAACTCCACACGGGAGGCCATTAGGAAAATAATTTACCTCAAGGCATAGGACAGCTTAGGTCAGCTTTAGAAATTCTGTGTGAAGGGTTTTTTATGGAAAGGAAGTTCTGGAAAGTAAACATATATGAGGGGTGGTAGGAATTTGGGGTCATTGTGTCAAGGAGTCCGGCTGGAGAGGTCAAAGGGTCTTCCTCAACCAGTCTATTCCGATTCGGCCCCTCGGGCAGGAGGTGGGATCAGATGCATCCACCGTCACGACCTAGGCAAACCTCCTCCCATGAACTCGGGCACCCCTATTAAGTCACCAAACCTATGACCTATGATTACCGGAGTGGCGGTACCCATACCCGCCACCCATTTGTCCTGTACTCACTGTACATCTGCAAAGTACCTATACTTTAGGTTATTATTGAAATGTAAACAATCAAACGAATTAATGACTTATTTACGTATAACAATATATCTGCCTATATTTTGTTTTATGGAACATTGATTTCGGTATTGAGGTATTAATACGAGTACAGTTAGTATTGGGCACTTGCTGCTTGGCGCTTGGTGCGGCGCGCGGCGCCTCGCTGGAGAGGCTCGGCGGCCGGGGAAGGCGGCGCCGGCTGCTGACGCCGCGCCGCCCTCGGGACCGACGCCGCACCGCGACGCCTGCCGGGCGCCGGGCGCCGGGCGCCGGGACGCCGGACCAGCTACAGGAGCCGGAGGGTCTCGCATTATTCCATCTGACATCTCGCCCGAGACGGAGACGTGGGGATATTTTTTGACAATTATTGTTGCAATATACAGAATTATAACAACCACTTCTTCAATAGTATCATCTATTTGGGTAGGTCCTCAAGTCCTTACTTACAGTGATGATTCTAATAAGGTCTCCTAGGCATGGACCACATTCTATAATATATCTGCGTGATGCATAGGTATGAATGTCTTAATACTAATATATCCCTCTATCGGTTCTCACGTCAACTATTAATTGATTCTAAAAGCCCTCGACTGTCGCTGCACGGCACAAAATACATTTATACATACTAATTGAAGACAATATTAGCGACTCTCAAACGACAATTTGAAACAGAAATATTGGAAAATGATTCGGTTGCATCTAGGAGTTGAACCCAAGACCTCAGCCTTAGAACAAAACCCCGGCAAGGCTGAGGTCCTGGGTTTAATTCGGTTGTATCTAGGAGTTGAACCCAAGATCTCGGGCTTAGAACTAAACCCCGTTTTTTTCTCTTGTGCTTGTAAAAAGTACATAAAATTTAATAAATACCTATATTTTTTTTTTGTAATTATTTTTTATTTTTAATAATATGTTTACATGGTACATAATTCATTTTACATCTTGGGTCTTTTTACTACTCTTCCATTGAAAGCATTTGCTTGTGTATGGAAGGGGAGTGTACATACATGTTGTTGTTAGTTAGTACTTAAATAATTCATTGTACATAAATGTATGTTTGCTGTAGTATTTTTTTTGATAGTAGTGAAGGATAATATATTAATATAATAAATTTTTTTTAAAAGAAAGGAAGTTATGGAAAACTAAGGATATTTGTGAGATTAATTAAGTGACAGTAGTTTTTTTTCAGAATATTTTTAAAGTGTTACATTATTAAGTTCATAATGTTATTATTAAGTTCAGCAAGTATTTATTTTTTATAATTTTGTGACCGCTGTTTCGTAGTTGAAGGACGTTATCAAATTATGTTTGTGCTTTACAGATAAATCATTGAAGCTGAAACAATAAAAATAAATACCTACGTGTAGGTAGGTACTTATTATTATAAACTTCTGTTAATGGAGAGGAGATACGATCATACTACCGACATCTACACCCCATTATTACACATTTACCATTGCATAATACAATAAAAAATTTCATTTAGGTACCTTCATGAAAAGCGAATAAATATTATAAGCATAAGTAAGTATAACTTTGATATTTTCGTGTTTATTACTTGCCAATATTGGAGATTTCTTTTCTTGGCATGGTTTCATCTCGTAGGTACCTACCTACCAACTTTCAGCAGCCACTACTGAGTAGATACCAAGTGCCTATTTATATTATGTACTAGACAATGTATCGTAGACAAAGGATTTATGCGACAAAAACCATCACGTTAAATTAAACAATATAATTTATTCAGTTTCATTGGAATAAAATATTTTATTAACTTTTGTGGGTTATACACTTCAATGTAATATGTATATCATTAAAATATTTTTTTTATTATTATTCTTTATTTTGGCTTTCACCCATTAGGGGTCATCTTGGCCATACACAATTAACATTTTTCTTATTGACAAATACAATAAATTACAGAATATAATTGATTACACATCATAAACATAACATAACATAACACAAATAAACCAAATTAACATATACTTAACATAAACGGTACAGAGCTGGTAACAGTAGGTTATCTCAAAATTATAAAAATAGGAACCTGTGTACAGTATAAGTGGGCGCTTTTCGTTATTTAATCAAAGATTTTTCAAAAATTAGTAGCGTTTTTTTTAAACAGAACTATGAAATTGGCAATCTCATAAACAAACACAGCATATGGGAGTAAACAAATGTGATTATAAAACATAAAGATAAACATGACACAAACATACCATGAACATAACATAAACATAACTCCTCATTTTCATCAATGATATAACCAATTACTTCAACGATGTCGAGGTATTGCTCTTTGCAGATGACGTCAAACTATACAAGAAAATAACTGATATAAATCATTGCCATATACTACAGTCAAATATTAGTAAGTTTAGAGATTGGTGCGTTCAAAATAATTTATTTTTAAATGTAGTAAAGTGCAAAACCTTGACTTTCTTCAGAAACAAAAATCCTGTTTTATTCGAATATTCCATCAATAACATAGCTTTAGAAAGAGTCACGGAAATGAGAGATCTTGGAATTATTTTGGACGAAAAACTAAGTTTCACCAATCATATCCATCAAATTGTGAACAAAGGTATGAAAACACTAGGCTTCGTATTAAGAACAACTAAAAACTTTAATTCTTTACAAGCCATTAAACTATTATACGTATCTCTAGTAAGAAGTCTAATTGAATATAACTCAGTAGTTTGGTCTCCATCTTATAAAATTCACATTAACAACATTGAGCGAATACAAAAAAAATTTCTACGTTTTATAAATTTTAAATTAAATATCCCTGTCGAAGACTTAAAATACAATTTCTTATTAAATACTCTAAAAATACATACATTAGAAGATAGACGTAAAATAAACGATTTAACGTTCTTATTCAAAATACTTAACTCTAAATTCGACTGTTGTGAACTCATGCAACTTATAAACATACATACACCCACAGTAACAACACGACAAAATACAATATTCTACAGCAGCACACATAAGCGTAACTACATTGCCCACTCTCCGATACAACGACTTCACACCATGGGAAATCATTACTTGGGTGATGTTGACATATTCAATACCAACTTGGCAAGTTTTGTGGATCATTTAAAACATTTATTTCAACAATTCTCCTAAACACATCATGTAAACCAACAAATAGCTGTAATTTTCTGTTTTTGTTTCTTGTGTTTGTATGACTTGTTGCATAGCTTTTATCAAATGTAATTTTATTCTTATTTTTTATGTTTGAAAGTATTTGTCAAATTAAAATTATACTACCAACCATGTAAAAGCCCTCTGGGCGTTAAATAAATAAAAATAAAAAAAATAACATGAAAATAACATAAACATAACATAGGTATAACATAAACATAACTTAACAAAAACAATACAGAGCTGGTAATAATAGTAATTACAAAATTATAAAATTTAGGAACCTGTGCACAATAGTAGTGGACGTTTTTTGTTATTTAAAAGAATAGATTTTTTCCAATATTAGAAGCATTATTTTTTTAAAAACAGTACTATGAAATAAATATAAAAAAATACAATAAAAGAATCAAGAATAATATACAAATTCACAAAGAATAGTCTTTTAACTCAGTCAAAATATGCAGAGTTGGGATTAGTGAAAATAGATGAAAATAGGAACCTGAACAAATATATACAAACTAGCAGTTAAAAACCCGCTCCGCGGGTTTTTGCTGCTAGGCCCTGCGGGCGGCACTTGGTTGAGCTGCGCCCAGTTTAAGTGATATTAACAACAGTTACATTTAATAGATAGATATTAGGTCATTCACAGAGAGAGGGTGAGTATATATTGTTAAAACACGGAACAGGAAGGAGTTAATGAATAATAACATGCTCAATTTAGGCATAATAAGAATGACAGTTGTTTGAATAAATGAAATTTTACGTATGTGTGATGTATTAAATCAAATGAAACACTATTATTGACTACATGTCTACAACTGATATTAACTGTTATGGTACCTAATATAATTTGCTCATAGGAGACTTGCAGTGCTTAAATATGTGTTACAACCGTCAATGTCTATAAGTTGAATCAATATCGTATAGTTTGTCACAACAATTAAAGATAATTACAACAAATTTGACTGAAATAATACATTATTACATATTGATTAATTGTACCCGTGTTTATGGATAAAAGGAGGGTAATGGTGCAATGTGATTAGCAGTCGGTTTAATTAAAAGGTGTGAATTTTACTCCAACTGGTGGTAATTCTTTTCCTAAAACTGTTACTGTATCTAATAAAGTTTAAAGTTAGATTATATATACACCTTCATCAGGAGAGTAAAAATCTATATATAAAGGTAGATTATTACAATATAGCGCCCCTGAGGTAATATCTCACAAAAGCGGCGCCATGCAAATTGTCCAATTAATAAATAAATATAATGTTTACATTTTATTATGTACGTATGCATTGATATACAATGGAAATAGATAAAATAATGTTATCCGATTAAACTTTATTTTATTAAAAAACAAATAACTTTTTTAACTTCACTTTATTATATACAACCAATACATGTTTCATGAACGAAGTATACACCGAAGTCAAAAATTAAATATAGATTACAATTGGAAAAAAGAAGTGGAAGGAGGGGGGAGGGGTAAGAGTAGGCTGGGTTTATAAGAATTAGGAATTACAATATGAAAGACCAGTTAAGTGGGAAAATATTTAAAAGAGAGTTTATAAAAAAAAATTCTTGTTAATTACATCTACTTTTATAAACATGTTCTCTTATTTCTAAAATTTCGAAATTATTTATTTGTGATGCTTTATATCCTGTGTGAAGTATTTTAAGACCTGAAATTTTTTTTTGCATATAACCATAAAACAATATATTCATAAGACAAATAACATTTAATAACGGTTATTCTAATAAATTGATAGTTGAAATACTAAATAAAATAATTAAACATATTATCTTCAAACGGTATTTTTACCCTAGTTCTTAAGATATAAATAAACAATGGCGTAGAATTCTGTTTGTGGATAACGACACTTCTAAAATGATATATATAAACATTCCTGGTACTATTCAACCGGCGTTTTACACTAATAACAGAATGAATAAATATATTCTTAATAATATAGGTTGCGAAAATCAAACAAAAAAATCAGGAGTTTATAAACTCAATTGGGCTGGATTTGTAATTTATTTTACAAAGGTAGAACCAATAGAAACTTTGAAGTCAGAACTAAAAAATATCTCAGGGTTCTAAATGGAAATAGTGAATATGAGTTTGCAAATCATCTTTTGAATCACACTTTCGATAAAAATTCAGGTCTTAAAATACTTCACTCAGGATTAAAGCATCGCAAATAAATAATTTAGAAATTTTAGAAATTAGAAAACATGTCAATATAAAATCAGATGTAATTAATAAGCAAAAAAAAAATTATAAATAATAATGAAAAATGCCATTGCAAAGTAGAACTAAACTTCCAGAAGAAATCTTATTATTAAATGCTTGATGTTCAAGTAATTTTGCATATTTAAATATACGCGCCAGTCATTTGATTCGTTTCTTCACCGCCAGAGGGGCGCTCTGTCGGCCACCTAGCCGCGATGCGTATCGGGAATCGGCCATATTGAATTAACGCCTGCTTTTTTCGTCAAACGTCAAACGTAATCACGTAATTGTGGATAATTTTCACTGTAATGTAATTAATCCAATGGATTATGAACTTTCTAAGACATATTTTCTTCGATATTATCCAAAAATTGTATGAGCAGAAACGATATTTTTGAAATATCGTATTACATGTGGCGATTCTATTTCAGTATGAAATGGTGTCTTAATCTTTAAAGTCTTATTTAAACACAATTTGAATTTGACCAATCACAGGGCCTACACCGTCCAGACGCTGGAGTAATAATATTATCAGATGAAAGTGAAAGAAATTTGGTTTATATTTATTATTATGGTCAGATATTAAGGCCATTTTAATAAATAAATTTTGCCAACAAATGGTAAATTTCAGGAGTGTTTAGACTAAGAAGGCAGGGTATACTGGTAGGCAATTCAATATCAAGTTTTACCAATTCATGCATGAAAGTTGGAAATTGGTCATTGATAGGACACTCAAAAAAATTATGGTCCAGAGTATCCTCTGACCAACAATCACAGTATGGCGAACTGACTATGTGGAACGTGGCAAGATGGCAAAGACAACAAGTGGGACCCAGCCGCATTCGGGTTATGGAAGAAATATATTTTTAGGCATGGTAGTGTATTTGTGAAACTAGGGCTTAACATGAATAGAAGGTTGAATTAATGAGTACTGGTGACCTTTTATCAGAGAGGATTTTTTTCCATTTAAAAGACCATTGGAATTGGTATTTAGTTTTTAGAATAGGAAAATGGTCTCTAACCGGAATAGGAATATCACTTAACGGACCACGGGCAGTGGCTTCCTTAGCAATATAATCATCCATGTCATTTCCAGCAATACCGAGGTGTTCCGGTATCCAGGCTAGGACCACTGATGCATGAACCAGTGATATGGAATGCAGTAGGTCCCCGATCGACCAGATTAGAGAGTCGCTGCTGGAATTGAGTGGGGATGCGCTTATTTTTTGTAGTGAGCTAAGCGAGTCTGAAAGGATGAGTGCGTTTTTAATATTTAATGATTTGACGAGTTGAAGAGCTTCTATGATAGCTATGCATTCAGCAGAGAAAATGGAGCATTCTTTGGGAAGTTTGTGTGGGAAACACAATTTTCTGTGAGGAACATAGACACTGACCCCACAATGGGAGTCCTGACTGAGTTTGGAACCATCAGTGAAATTTTTTATGTAATTTGGCCAGTTGTTTTCAATAATTTTGTTAAATTCTGCATTATTTAATTGAGATGAGTTTTTAACGTTTTTTTTACATATTCCTATTAATTGGATGGACCTTCGGATAGAAAGTAAGGCTTTCATAGGGGCACGAGTATAAGGGAAGAGATTCATTGAGATAGGTGTTTGTAGATAAATCCAGGAAAGAGTTGTAGCAATCATAAAAAGGGGGAAGGGAATGATTTTTCCAAAAGTGATTTGAATTAACCTCATACTTTAAGGATTGAAGTATAGGAATCAAGGGATGGGATGTCGTTGAACAAAATTGAATTATTGAATATTCATTTAGACTTTTAGAAAAAGTCAATAGGTATGTAAGTAAAAATCGGAGAAAATGCGTGGCCAGGTTCATAGAAGGTCGTGGCATAGCTTAAGTCCATTTTCCAACGGGAGATTTGAATTGACTGCGATATAAAGGGCGTCGAGCAACTCTGAATGCATTTGCAAATGATTCATTTTCAATACGTATGTTTTACTAATTATCAAATCATAACTAATGTTCAGAATAAAAGGAAAAAAATCCCGGGAATATTTGCAGTGTTACATACAGTTTACATTGCTGATGTAGAATCGAGGTTATTAGCGCCTTGTAGATATTCAAATTGAAAGTCATTTTGCAAACTATCATGACAAGATATGTCAGGGAAAGTGTTGAGATCAATTTTATTCGTAAGAGCACAGGAGGGGAAGTGTTATTAGTGTCGAAGGATAAAAACCACTACAAGCAGAGCAAAAAAGTTCCTTATGCATGAAGCAACGTAAAACGGAAAGGAGAAGCGGGGGAATTTGTTGTGTTTTTAACAGGAATATTAATAAATTAGCAATATTTTATGTCAGTAAGTTTTCTCTGTGCACCATTCGAAATCGAAACGTTGCTTGAAATAGCTTTAGCCATATTTGGTGTTCATATGTGAATAGACGGGTACTTCCCCACCTTCCCCTCATATTAAACATTGGATTACTTCGGGATAATTATGTTGTATACTAAATAAATTGTATTGTTCCATATAAAAATGATAATTTGGATAGTATTAGGACCGGGCGGCGCGGGTTTTCGTATTCAAAAGATGCGTCGAATACTACCCCAAGGCTGACTAGAGCACAAACCTCGGCGACTGACGATTTTTGTGGTGTCAAGTGGTCAATTCACTTTTATATATGAATAATTACATATGATATAATTATAAAATCTTATATTGTATAATTTTACATATGAAAAATAATTTAATAATCCAGTACATATTTATTATACATAACTAAACTGTCTCAGTAACAATTGTTTGTATTAGTTAAGCAGAGATGTGCTTTATTTCAAATAAATCCATTTCAAATTGAAATGCAAAATGCAAAATGGGTATTTTCCATTTTGCATTTTAAATGCTTTTCTAAAAACCATTTTGCATTTTGCATTTTAAATGCTTTTCTCAATGCATTTTCCATTTTAAATGCTTTTTTGCAACATTCTTCCGACTATCTCCACTCATCTTCTTTTCATAAGCCCCAAATATCAGTCGGTTCTCAACCTCACTATGAGAGATAATTTACATTTGTCAAGTTGCTCCCTGGTAGGAGCCCTGGCAATTGAGTGATACCATTACAAAAAATACTGATTCAAATAGGTACTGAACATGGGGGCATGACGCTGTAATATTAAATGTTAGATAACAGTTTCTATGTTTTTACGTTGGCAACATTAGTCCCGCGCTAATTTTTTGTGGTTTCATAATCTGTAGTCGTGGTGTTTTTGGATTTACCATCATATAATATGTTTGTACTACATTGATGTCCATTATTAAATGACAAAATTGTTTAAAAATTCTATAATTATTTTAATTAATAAAAAAGAAAACACTTTGTAGTCACTTTATTGATATTTAAGTCTACCGGTTTCGGTACCTCCGTACCATCATCAGGACTGTTATAAAAATACTAACAAATACAGAATAATACACATATATATAAACCAATAGTTAAGAGAGAGAAAGAGATAGAAAAACAGAGAGAGACAGTGTCAGTTGCGGGAGGGAAGTGGGGGTGGGGATTTTGGGATAACTGGAAACATACTTATTATAGGGCTGAATGTTAAATTTAATTGATTATTGATGATTTCAGCCTTTGAATTAACTGATTTTTTTTATTTCCAATGCTTCCAAATTGTTAAGTACCGAAACCGGTTGACTTTAAAATATCAATAAAGTGACTTTAAACAAAGTGTTTTCTTTTTTATTATTTAAAATGTCATGTCATAATGTGTTTGCTTCTTTTGAAAAATTATTTTAATTGTTTGACCTGAGAAACCATTTTGCATTTTCAATGCATTTTGAAAATAGGTATTTTGCATTTTGCATTTGAAATGCTTTTCTAAAACCCATTTTGCATTTTGCATTTTCAAATGGAAAATTTTTGACCCATTTCCATTTTGCATTTCAAATGGTTTTGGGTACCCATTTTGCACATCTCTGTAGTTAAGTGATAAATTAAAGACGTCCACCAACTCTATTATAGTTATTATATCATTAACTATTTCCCTCCATTAGTATTCCGGGCAATGAGGAATACATATGGTAGTTAGTACCAGAATTTCTGCATTGAAATAAATCCCAAGTTCTAGTATTACGTAGTGGAATCCGAAAGCTTATCAATGCGAGCAATTCTAGACTGAATAATTTAGAATTGCATCATTTAGTAATTTTAAAATTTAAAAAAAAACTTATAAAACGTAAGAATTTATTTTGTATTCTTTCAATAGCTTGTACCTACATGAATATTGAAATGTGAGTTTCACTTTTTTTAGTTTAATACACTTAATATTGTTGAAATTTCTAGTTAATCTAGTTATAAACCCCACGTTTCTTCACCCCTTAGGATTTTTGCTGCAGAGTCTCCAACTTCTATCTTCGTGTAACCTGTTCCTGTACTTTTGGATTTATATCAGGTAGAAGTACTCTTTCCAATTTAGTTACTTTTAAAATTTTTATAACTAACGCTTTTAAAGAAAAAAAAAAACAAGTGGCCTCTGTTTATACTTATTTTAGAAAAGCCTTTGTACAGTTTTCCATAAAATTCTCATTTGGAAACTAGAAAAGCTTGGTAAACGGGGCAACATACTATCCTGGTTTAAGAGCTATGTTACTGGTAGACAACAAATTGTTAAAATAAAATCCTCCCAGTCAGAAAAAAATATTGACACACATGGAGTACCACAGGATACAAACCTTGGTACAAAATTGTTTATCTGGTTCATAAATGATATTGCAAAAATATTTCATAATGTATTTATCTTACTTTTTGCTGATGACCTCAACATTTTTAGTGTTCAAAACATTTATCATTGTATAATATTCTTCAAGATAATATCAACAAATTGTTAATTTGGTGCAATGAAAACAGACTTTAATTAAATATCTAAAAATGTAAAATAGTCAGATTTTTTCGAATAAAAAATCATGTGATCTTAATTACAACATTATACTCTCGAGACATTAACACAAATTAAAGACATTACATTACACATCACATTTCAATCAAATCTTGCATTTATAAATCTCTAATTTTTACTCACTAATTTATTTATTTATTGGACAATTTGTAGGTATAGCGCCGCTTTTGTGAGAACACCTCAGGGGCGCTTTACATGGATGCAGGTATAACAAAAATATAAATATTACAAAAATAAAGTGAAGTTAAGTAAAATGAAGAACACGAACAGGTGACACGAAGATAGAAGATGGATACGTGAATAAACTGGACCAGCTGCTGCAGCGAGAGAGTCCACCGCGTCCACCAATAGTGCCAGCACGAGGTTCGTCATCCGTCCAGATATGTGTCTGCTGCTAATAAAGCGCTGACACAATATCCTCACGTAGATACCAGACCTTGTGATGTTCCACGAAAATAGAAGATGGAGACTTTGCAGCAAGAATCCTATATAGGTAGTCTATGCAAGACCAAGTGTCTTTGGTTACCCTGGTCGGGGAATTAATAGTACAGAAAATACCATGTTGCATCAGCATCATTTGGTAATCAAGGTTTTGTGGATGGCCATTAGGCAGGATATTAATATTGAGGTCACCTGCTATTATGATGTTTTTGAAGAAGCTTAGTTTATTTAGATGAGTATTGATGGAAGATATGAATGGTGCAATGTCATGCGTGGATGGTGATCTGTATATTGCAAGTATGCATGTTTCCTGGTTGACGAGTATTTGCAATAAGAGTTTGCAATAAGAATTTCAGAAACTGAACTACTAAGGTAATTGTGAAGATAGACCACGAAGCTGCGGTTTTGTTTTTTTGTTTGTTATTATTTGTTGTGTGGTACTGGGTGTAATTTTGTTTGTATTTCTGGGTGAAGGTGTTTGTAATCCAAAATTCGGTTAGAATGATAATTAGAAAGTCTGTCGTAAAATAATATACAATACAATTATATCACCACACTTTAATTACTGTTCAAGTATTCTTTTTCTCTGCAATAAAGAGAAAATGAAAAAAATGCAAATACTGCAAAATATATATACACACGGATAAGAGACATGTTAAAGGAGCTGAATATTTTGACGGTGAAGCAAACTGTGTATTTGAATGTACTTATTTTTATACATAAAATTAACTTAGGGATGATGTCTAAGGAACTGAAAAGAAAAATAAATTACAATAACGAGATACACGGACACGGGACGAGAAATTCTAAGCAAATTAGATTGCCAACAAGAAAAAAACAAGCACCCAAAAATCTCTGATGTACCAGGCCGTTCAACTCTATAACAAAATCCCGAAGGAAATTGCTATGATAGAAAATATTAATAAGTTCAAAAATGAATTAAGAAAATATGTCTATCTCAATTATTAATGTTTCTTTTTTTGTGACTTTATTGAAATATTTAAAGAAAGATTATGTTTGCCAAACAATGTACATGTTTATATGTTTATAAAACTATTAGCACACACGAAGATGTGAGCTAACTTAAGATTAATAAAATAAATAAATAAAAGTGTTAGTTAGAATGTCGAGTTCATCGTAATTTTTGTTGATTTAGTATAGTTAGTGATGGTGGACTATTGAGGATTGAATCACATAATTTCGCATCAGCAGTAGTGTAATGGTGGTGTGAGTTATTAAGATTCATTTTCAGCAGATCAGACATATGAATAGTATGTAAGATAGGAAATGTAAATTTGAAGCTTTAGTGATTTACGAATGTGTCTCCATTTTTTTAGATCGTTTTCGTATTTAATTTGGATAGTTTTTTTCCACGGGTCCTTAGCATACAAGTAGTCTGTTGGCTGTAAACCACACAAATTGGTAGAGCATTTCTCTTTGGCCGTTCGCTTTGTTTTCTACAGATATTAGATCTATATTTTGTTTTATTTCGACCATCGTGACTGTATTTTTTTATCCTTGTCTTTTGGCTTAATAATGACGATTGGTTCATGTTTCTTAGATTTTGTTTGTTCTTCATTAATTTTATCATTTCTCGTTATTTCAGCATACGATTTTGATTCCATATTTATATAAGATCTTCAATGTTTTTATTAATTTTAGATAACGATCGATATAATATTTCATGTCCATCGTCTTTCTTGTATTCTTGGACAATGGCTTCAATATGTTTCATCATTTCGCCCAATCCCTCAGTAGGGGAGGCCTTTTGTGTTGTTTTACTGCAAGCATATAAATAAATAGAGTGATTAGACTATTTTAAACAGATAAGTTTACTTGGCGACAGCAGTTACAATGTAATTTGGTAGTTGCGTGCCCAGACGTATACTTTAGTCGGACTTGCATTTTATTTAATGACACAAAAGTCTTCGAGGCCAGAAGCACATATATTATTTATAATAATCGAAAATATTAATCAATTTGCGGGTATTTACACAAATGGAATGTTATTTCTTGGCTTTCACTAGTGTTTGCGGCATAATTAACACACTTTCGCATTACACATGGGGGCATTTTGGTATTTTTTAATGCAATTTACTTATATGTAGTACACGACTTTACTCGACCCGTGACAGTTTTGTATCAAAACTACGAAATCTAAAACACTTCAATTGACGAAATTTTTCTTGCCACTTTGAGATTTCTGCAGCGTGTCTATTTGTTGAAAGTATCCATCCTTCTGACCATAACTTCTGACGGAGAACTTTCAAAATGCCCGCTACTTGCTTGGCGGTTCCTACCTTTTAGAATTTTTGTCTGTGATATGGCAACACTGTTCAATTTAATCGCCAATATCGCCATGATGGCCATGATTGTTATACCGTGGAGGTGTTTACGCATCGCATTTATGTGATTTTGCTGATAAATTATACATTTCTTACCTAAAAAGATCGCTGTGCGTATTGCTAACGTATTTTGGACATCAGTACTTTGTTTAGTATGACAAATGAGTGTGAAAATAGTGTTTTTTCGGAAATATTTACCCACGCAAAATAATAACAAAAATGCATTATGGATGTACATGGACAACATGTTTTACTATTTTTGGCTATCACAAAGTGACCTAGCGCTATAAACCCGTTCTAAAGAGTGACTTTACAATGATTTGTGAAATGGTGTCTGGATTAACTTAAATATCTTTTGTTATTTCACGAAATGTGTGGAACTTCAAAACTGGTTCAACAAACATAATGTGACAGCCCCGAGACGAGGTCTATTTAAAGAAAATTCTTCATTTATTTATAGATGTGAACATTGGAACATAATAAACCCACTAAAAGGGTTTCATTTTTGATTTTCAAAATTTGTACTTTTTATTTTGTTTTGAAAATGGCGCACTCTCGATTATTTGCGTTTACCGCTTCATGCCTCGTATATTTCTTCATAGGTTTGTATTATTCTCATAATATTTATTTCCGGCATTATATAAATCAACAATCAATACTATTGAAATAAAACCCAGATATTTTGTCGTTGTATCTTCGAAGTTAGATTACTGGGTCACAGATGTGTTAATTATTATTTATCGACAACTCTTCCATTAATCTGTCTTCAATGCCAATACTTTCTTCAAGTAAGTATTTATTTTCACTCTGGAGCGCATTTAAGCTACGCGTTTCTAATGTTATTGGCAAACACTCCACAAACGATTTTAGGTTTTGTACATTTGTTTACAACCAGTATAATGTAAAAGGCCACTGTAGAAGCCGACAGATGGAAAAAAAACTTAGTACAGCAACAAATGAATTAATTTCATAGTGCATAATTCTTAATAACTGAGATTAAAAGGATGATTATGTAATACATAACGTGCTCTGAAGAAATAACCATTGATCCCGTCAGCAACTGTGCACAGCTAGCATAATACCAAAACAACAATATTACACCGTTGTGATTTTAACAGCTTTGCTATGGAATAATTACTAACTCTTGTGTTTCCTTCCTTTGATCTAGGTTCACTTTTCTCTGCGGCGGCCCTCAGGGCGCGTGTGTTTGGCTCATGCTGTGTGAAGGTTCTTTTTATGTTACAAGACGGAGGAAACACGGTAGCCAGCAAACCATTCCACAGCTGAGCTGTTGAGCACAAGAACGAGATAAAAATACATGGAAAAAGTCACTTAAACACTGAAGGAAAACAAATTATATGACATGCTTGTATTTCAGAAACACCACTCTCTTCTGCGGCCATTGCCGAGACCACGGACATCACTCCGCTGCCATCTCCAACCGGCCGGACGCAATACTGTGAATACTACAACTCTTCCTCCTGCTCCAACAACTCGAGCAGCTGCTACGATCGCGAGGAGTGCGAGATTGTCGAGACGGAAAAGCGAAACCACTGCTTTGTCCTCTGGACCAAAAACAAGACCACCGGCCACACCGTCATCAGTCTCAAAGGCTGCTTCCTCGACAGCAAGGAATGTTACGACAAACCGGAGTGCGTGGAAGAATCCACTCGCCCCAAGGATATGCTGTTCTGCTGCTGCGACGGCAACATGTGCAATCAGAACTTCACTTGGAGTCCGCTACCAACAGAAGCCACCATCACTAAAGTCGGCACGAAACCTGTCGAAGAAGCTAAACTATTCTTATCGCTGATCATCGCAATAGTTGCGATGGTCGTTTTGATCTCTGCGATCGGGTTGTACTTCTATTTCCGCCACAAGAAGATGAATCTCTTCAATGAGCTTCCGACTGCGGAACCTTCGTGTCCTCCGTCTCCCGAGGGTATGGAAGACGGGAGACACTTGCCCATAGTCCTGCGAGAAGTCAGGGCCCGCGGAAGGTTCGGGGCCGTGTGGAGAGCGCACCTGAACCAGCAGGAGGTGGCTGTGAAGATATTTCCCGTGCAAGACAAGCAGTCCTGGCTCTCGGAGCAGGAGATCTTCAAGCTGCCCCGTATGGTCCATACGGATGTGTTGCAGTTCATAGGAGTTGAGAAACATGGAGATAATCTACAAGCTGAATACTGGCTCATTACAGCCTACCATGAGAAGGTAAGGAATATTGTCAAATGAAAGTTTTATTTAATGAAATTAATTCCTTACAATGCCTTGGATGTGCTGAAATTTTGCAGATTCCATTTATCAACTTGGTGGTCTTTCATCTCGTTCCTCTCTCCCACAACATGTAACCCCCCACTTATCATCCCCGGAGAAATGATTTACTTTGTTTTCAACAACTCTGTTTTTTTGACTTGCTGCTCTGTCGTTTTGAGATTAATACTTAAAACAATAAAATAAATATCCCGCTTCCATATTCTCTCAAAATTGCCTAAATCACTGCCACCAATAATGACCTTATAAATAATATGCTTTATTTATTTATTGAATGACATAACATATACAGTTAAAATAACGCAGAAATTTAATATCTAATTACATAAAATAAATATCATTTGATCATTAGATACAACAAATCGATTAACTACATTTTGCACATCCAGAGTTTTAACTATTTACTGCATTTTTTACACACAGTTTTTTTATGACTTTTTCATCATTATTAATGAATATTTTAAATCCATTTGATTTAATCCCTTCCATAAGTAAAACAGATTGTTTAAATGACAGGACTAATAATAATAGTTGTAATATACCTTTATAAATATGTTTCTGTTTTAAATACACATACTTTTTACAAATAAATGTAGTACCTAGCAGTGGCGGACTAAGGCGGGGGCCACTGATACCTAGTAACTGGTCAATGTGTTTTGTGGGAATAGAACTCCATTGCATTTATAACCGGTCAGATTAAAATCACAACAACTTACCGCAGCTGAGCGTTTAGCTTCTTGACTGCCCAGAAACCCAAATGTTGTGGGTTCCACACCCGACGTGCACAATTAAACAAGGATTATTTTACATTTGTATTATATAATTTAAATAGTATATTGATAACTTTTTCCAAAGTCTGCTAATAAATATATGTACCACCATTCAGAATCAAAATGTTGCTTCAAATAGCTCTAGCAGTGTTTAGTAACCTAATTGACCTTAAACATAACTTAACTTTCAAAGATTGACCTACACACCTCTCTAGGCGGCTAAAAGAGGAAGGAATGAACTTGAAATGGTCTGTTGTTGTTAACTGTTGTCAATTAACCCCTTGTGTGCCTGGCCTCAGCCATATTTTGACAAAAGGTCCGAGTATTTCCGCTTTGCAATAAAATATTAAAGATTGACCTACACACCTCTCTAGGCGGCTAAAAGAGGAAGGAATGAACTTGAAATGGTCTGTTGTTGTTAACTGTTGTCAATTAACCCCTTGTGTGCCAGGCCTCGGCCATATTTTGACAAAAGGTCGGAGTATTTCCGCTTTGCAATAAAATCTAAATAAAAGGAATATTTTTGAACGTATCCGAAAACTAAAAACTGCTTTTGATAGGTGATACAATTCACTTTCAAATTTTATTATCTATACAGGGTGTATCGGCACGTACCCGATAAACTTTAACCAGCTATTCCTTAGCATATTTGGAGTAAAAAATCTTATGTGCACTTTGCTGCCCGGTAACGTTTTTTTTTAATAAAAAATTTACTATTCATATTTTCACCACATGTCACCACTGTTTTATCCTTTGTCAATTTTTGAAAACCCATCTGGCAATATTTTATTCGAATTCCGTTGAATAATGTACGTGTCTACCTATATTGGCGCTTTTACAATCACAACGAAATGGCACGGCACCATTGGTCTCATTTTTAACTATTATTTAGTGTGTGCGAAAGAGCGAAGATGCTTTTCGACTTACTTGCTTATAACAGCTGTTGAACACGAAAAGCAATGCCAATGACAGTGATGGAGTGTGGAAATTTTTATTTTTTTGTTTTTAATTGAAAAAAAAATGCTACCGGACAGCAAAGTGCCCATAACATTTTTTACTCCAAATGTGCTAAGGAATAGCTGGTTAAAGTTTGTCGGGTTAGTGCCGATACACCCTGTATAAATAAAAAAAATTCCTTGTTATAAATCTTAAATATCCAAAAGTTCTTCACCGATTGCTTTTAATTTTTGTTGCATTCCAATACACGTGTGTTTTATATAGATGTCACCTTTGACAGGTAAAAACGTGACTTTTCTTTAAAACAGCGCCATCTGTTGGACATAAAAGCAACCTGTGCAACATCATTTTGCAAAAAACAAGAATATTAGTGAAAATAGAATTAGCGTTCCAAAAAGTAATTATGTAACAGTACTTAACCAGTAGTGCGTCAAGAAATCTGTCGTGGATTTCTGTCACGTTTGTGTACCTTTAGTGTACCGGAGATAGTAGCTCACTGCACTTCCTCCATGTAATGGTATTTAAAACCTTAAACATTGCTCCTAGCGTACTAAAACATATTTTATTCGCAAGCGAAGAGCAAGAAAATAAAGTATCTTAATATTATTCTAGTATGTCGTTTCCTCACTCGCAACTATATATATTATTCTAGTATGTCGTTTCCTCACTCGCAACTATGTATATTATTCTAGTATGTCATTTCCTCACTCGCAACTATGTATATTATTCTAGTATGTCGTTTCCTCACTCGCAACTATGTATATTATTCTAGTATGTCGTTTCCTCACTCGCAACTATATATATATTATTCTAGTATGTCGTTTCCTCACTCGCAACTATGTATATTATTCTAGTATGTCGTTTCCTCACTCGCAACTATGTATATTATTCTAGTATGTCGTTTCCTCACTCGCAACTATGTATATTATTCTAGTATGTCGTTTCCTCACTCGCAACTATGTATATTATTCTAGTATGTCGTTTCCTCACTCGCAACTATATATATTATTCTAGTATGTTGTTTCCTCACTCGCAACTATATATATATATATTTTATCAGTGAAAAAGCATGTTGCAAATTTGCATTTCAAATGTCATTATTTTCCGATTTTCAAAAGTCGTAGTACTGTATTTATTTACAGGAAAGCCTCATCATGACTTATTTTTACTGTGTAGAATATTTTCTGTCTTCTTTCTCCGAATATAAGTAGCTATCCTGTAAGCCGGTACAATTTAATAAAATATATAAATACATTATCCCGTAAGCCGGTACAATTTAATAAAATATATAAATACATTATCCCGTAAGCCGGTACAATTTAATAAAATATATAAATACATTATCCCGTAAGCCAGTACAATTTAATAAAATATATAATTACATTATCCTGTAAGCCGGTACAATTTACAAAACATTATTTTGCAAAAAGTGTCAGCCAGCGCACAGCAAGCGGCATTTTACCCTTGGCACACTGAGGTAGTAATAGGTTGCGGCTTGACACTAAATGAGACAAATAGGACAAGTCAAGTGAGAGCCTGACAAGGTAAAGATGTAAGTATAAAAATGTTTTGAATATTCCAGGGCTCCCTGTGCGACTACCTGAAAGCTAACACGGTCACATGGGCGGAGGCGTTCCGCATCGCACACACGATGGCGCGCGGCCTGACGCACCTGCACGACGAGGTGGCGGGTGTCGCTCAGATGGGCGGAGGACGTCCCATCCGCCGCGAGCGCAAGCCCGCCATTGCTCACCGCGACTTTAAGAGCAAGAACGTGCTACTCAAAGGCGACATGTCTGCCTGCATCGCCGATTTCGGTTTAGCGCTCGTGTTCCAGCCAGGGAAGCCATGCGGAGATACGCATGGACAGGTTTGTTTCTTTTTTAAGTTTATTTATGAATGTATGTTACGAATATTGAGAAATTCGACGATGATGTCGAGATGCGCTTGGCATCGAACCCCTTATACTTTTTATGAGAAAGTCGCAGTTGAATTGACCTGTTAGTATATGAGTAGATCAAAAAGTGGTTAAAATAAAAACGTGGTTTATTTATCTTTCATTTCGACTAATGAGAGTGCAGGAATTAGTCAACTGAATCATTTTGCCACCATCTTTGTTTCATAGTTCAAATTACAAAATTACTACATACATCATTAAACAAAAAACACATTTTGTTGTTTTTCTGCACTTTTGCTGAGATGTATTTGACCATGTTTGATTCTAAGGTATAGTGTCTTTTTTAGCTACCGTAGAAATAAGAACAAATATCTCACCCTTTCTCATAAATGACATATTAATTATAGTAAATAAGGAATGATATCATTAAAGATATGTAAATCAGGAACACTTTAAATAGTATATTTATTTAATATAATATATCACTGAGTTTGATTCTCCTTGATGGAATGGTGGTTTTGTTATCACTCTCTGTAATTGATATGAATATGGTTTTTGTGGAACTATTTGCTTGTAGGTCGGAACCCGTCGCTACATGGCCCCGGAAGTGCTGGAAGGAGCCATCAACTTCACCCGCGATGCGTTCCTGAGAATAGACATGTACGCTTGCGGACTCGTATTGTGGGAAATCGCCTCCAGGTATATTTACCAAACACTCTTATAGAATCAAAACATATTACGCATTCAAATATAGTATATAGCATAGGGAGTGTGGCGAACCCATCGCTCGGGGAGTGGAAACACGACCTGCACAATAGCCATCGTCACCTGTAATAGGTGTGAGCCGCCGTGCTCAGGCTGTGACACCAACGGTGCCTCCGAGAAACAGTATTTAGTAATTATTATAATTGATTTATACTCTCGGAGTATTTAGACCTTACCCCAGCACTCGAGGGGACCTTCTATTTCCATAGATATTCGTGGAATGAAAATTGGACGATTCGAATACTCTCTTAAAAGGCCTCTTCACTCGTGGGGCCTTCAGGGAACCAAGAAGGAGTGGAGAGGAGAGACGAAACCCTCTTCCACTGTGGGGCCTTTAGGGAACCAAGGAAGAGTGGAGAGGAGAGACGAAATCCTTCTTCCGTCGTGGGGCCTTTAGGTAACCAAGGAGGAGTGGAGAGCAGAGACAAAGGTCTCTTCCCCCGTGGGGCCTTCAGGGTACCAAGGGGGAGTGGAGAGGAGAGATGAGACCTGGGAAGACACATTGTGGAATCAGGAGACATAGCCACATATCCAATGACAACTCTGGTGAACTTTATAAAAGAGACCGGGTGACTGTTAATGGAATGAGGTAAAAAGGGAGATAGCAAAATGGGCCTATGGCCTAAGTGCTCACGGAAACTATATGTAAACCGTCCCCGTCCTATAAATATATAATAAATATAGAATAAAAATAATTGTCTCGTAAAATATATTGTAGGTACCTTATCGTTTGTCGGAATATGAAAAGATTCTTTTTATAATGTTTTTGATAATTTTTATAATACACAACATAAATCAGTGATAGTAATAATTTGCATTTGGTTGTAGGTGTACCGCTTGGGGCAATGTAGGTGAATACATGCTGCCCCTGGAAGAGGAGGTGGGGGCACATCCCTCTCTGGAGGAGATGCAAGACGCCGTTGTCCAGAAGAAGCTTCGCCCCAATATCCCCGACTCGTGGAAGGAACACAATGTGAGCGCCATTACTATTTACTACAAGTAACCTCTCCTTTTGTTAATGACTGGTACCATACTCTAAAGGGCGGGTTGTTTAACATAAATTGAACAATTCATCAAATTTCAAAGATTAAAATTCTTTGAAAGTTCTATTCAAGTTCTGCTATTATTTTATAATGGGCCGGTTGTTTCTTGGATAATAACGGATCGAAAAATTTGAAATTTTAATTCATAAAAATCACTTACCTAAATTTGGGTAGCCATCGCTCGAGTGGTTAAAGCCGCTATAGAATGTTATTAAGGGCCGTCTGTTTCAACAGAATGCTAAATCGTGAGCTATGTTAAAAATTTAACTGTCAGTTAAAGTAACAAGGATGTTAAATCGGACCGCGCGCTGTTTCAAGTGCCTTTATGCAAAAGTAACAGTTACTAGTGCGGCCAGTCTAAAAAGCAGAATATTCCTCGAAATTACGTGGAAAAACGCACGGCATTATTTTTTGGTACGGCCACACCGAAGATTAAATATGATCTCTGGTTAAGTGACTGTCAAAATACTCAAAATACAGAAGCAAGAAGTTTGTTGTGCGTCATTATAACCTCTTCTGACTTCTTGTTTGTTATTGTGTTCGAATTTTTTATTTCAGAATTTAATTTTTACTTACATGATGAAGATCGATTTATAGTTTTAGGAATAATTTCTTGAGAGTATTGGAGGAGCTAGTTTCCTTTGATTAATAATTCCAACCAAACTTTGTAAAAAAAGTTATATATTTATTACATAGTTTCTTTTCAATTATAATATGTATATTGAAAAATGATTTAATATAATAATAAGTTTTATACCAAAGTTTATGAAAAAAGATATACTTTTATTACATTGTTTTGTTCCTAGAAAAATATTTCTGTGGGTATTTAAAAATAAATGACGACCTGTTATAATATATACGATATTACACGGAAAAATATAATTTACTTTCCAGTAGTCGTAATATCTCCCTCAATTTAATCCGTCACAAATTTTGCAAGCTCTTTCGACATGCGATACCGTGCCAAAAATTCGGAATCATCCCAAATGACCATATTATTAACACGGGGTCGAAATGTTTTTGGCTTTCGCTGTAAAACATATTGCATGACGAATTCATCTTCACCACTGTCATCTTCGATAATATTAATCATGATTAATAATCGTTTCGTAACAACACTCAACAGAAGAACCTTACGTATAGAACTGTCAAATATGTCACAATGGCGGAGTAACTCGAGAATCGCGAATAACTCGCGAGTAACTCTCGGATTTCGGGAAGTTAAAACAAAAGTTAAAAGTGACGTAAAACCAGGAGTTAAATTGATTGAAAAACGCATTTTGGTGAAATTTAACTTTAGCGTTTACTTTTATTCTTACTTTTACTATAGCTAGCGTTGAAACAGACGGCCCTAAGTAACCCTCACATCAAAATGTTGCAACTACTTATTTGGGTAGCCATCACTCGAGTGGTTAAAGCCGCTATAGAATGTTATTAAGTAACCCTCACATCAAAATGTTGCAACTACTTATTTGGGTAGCCATCGCTCGAGTGGTTAAAGCCGCTATAGAATGTTATTAAGTAACCCTCACATCAAAATGTTGCAACTACTTATTTGGGTAGCCATCGCTCGAGTGGTTAAAGCCGCTATAGAATGTTATTAAGTAACCCTCACATCAAAATGTTGCAACTACTTATTTGGGTAGCCATCGCTCGAGTGGTTAAAGCCGCTATAGAATGTTATTAAGTAACCCTCACATCAAAATGTTGCAACTACTTATTTGAAAAACATTGATTTGATTATAAAACATGTTTTAATTTTGAAAAAAATTCTCTCTTCAAGCAGGCCCTGTCCGTGCTTTGTGACACCATGGAGGAGTGCTGGGATCACGACGCCGAGGCGCGCCTGTCCGCCTCCTGCGTCATGGAGAGAATCCGCAGCCTGGGCCAGATGGGCCGCCGTGCCCCCCACCACCAACCCCTACTCATAGAGAACACCCGCCCCCTGAGGGACGACTAGCCCCACGCCCCCTCCCAGCCCTGGGCATACCCCGGCGCCAGTGACAGTTTTCCCTAAAAAAAAATTAATTCGGAGAAACAATTTTCCCACATTGACAACACTAGAGTAATTTTGATCTTGGAATACTTAAAAAGTAGTGTTTTCAGATTGGGAAAATATTGATTATAATAATAAAGTACCTAATTAACAACACTCTTGAGATAATAATATATGAAATTAGTGTTGGCAGATTGCGAAAACATTGATAAAAAAAGTACCTAATCATAAAAGAAATGTTTAAAGACAAGTTACTGCTTCAAGTGAACAAGTTTATTTAGTGCTAGTGGAACTAACTACGGCAGATTGCTGGTTTAGTTTTGATGCTGGGATAGCTAATATATGAGATGAAGTAACAGGTATATTAAATCTCTGATGGTTTAGAACTTTATCGGAAAGTTGTCGGTTTGTATTCGCATTTTAATATCGAATAAGGACTTGTGTGATAATTTTGAACAATATGGCATTTACAAATAGTGTTATCTTGAAGTACAAATGTTTTGAGGGCCCGATAGCATAACAGCTGTGTTAAAATAAAATTTCAATTTTGTTCTTTTGTTCTGACAGAACATCAAAAAAGAATTCTGCCAGAACAGAAAGGATTTGTTTGTGTTGATCCGCTGTTAATTCTGCCAGAAGAGAAAGGATTTGTTTGTATTGATCCGCTGTTGATTCTGCCGGAACAGAAAGGATTTGTTTGTGTTGATCCGCTGTTAATTCTGCCAGAACAGAAAGGATTTGTTTGTGTTGATCCGCTGTTGATTCTGCCAGAACTTTTTGTGAAAAAACAAATTTTTGTTGATCGGGATTGTTTTTGGATTATTTCTGAATATTTTTCATTTTGTATTATTTTTTAAAGATCCCAAAATTTATTTATGTTAAAATGAAAGTATAAAGTTATAATTATTTATCCAAAACAATAAGTGAGTCTATATATATTATGTATATAAATATATAGGTTGTGCCATAGAATGATAGTTTATGAAAATACTAACGTTTCACACCATTTTATAAGCACATATCATGCATACTGAAATCTGTTTCATTTACTTCTGATCTTCAAATGTTTATAACTCGCCCCCTAATTAAAGTACATTTCTTATTGATATTACTTCAAATCAGTTAATCTCATTCATAATACCTCATAAATCTGTTGGAGAAATAATTTTGAGGGGAAGAAAAAAATGTTTTCAAAAACTTTTTTGAAAGACAAAAATTCAACGTAGTTTATCGAAAGAATGAGTAAACTATTTTTCCGTATTTTTCTAAATAGTTTTTGGTGACATTTTTATTTTACGCTTAATATGTTTCTTCAAAATAGTTAGGTTAGGTCAGGTTGGGGTGTTTCAACCTTTGACATATTTGATCGGATGATTAACGCCATTTAGTTTTAATTTATTTACATTTTAACTGTCCCCGTGCAATTCTGACTCGGCCCCTTTCAGCATTTGATCAAATTTCAATTAATTTCTAGCTTGACTGTAATTTTCGACAGCAGATCAAACGCTGAAACGGGCCCAAAAAGCGACGCTTAGCGAGGCTCGTTCAAATGTAAAACATTCAAAATGGCGCTGATCTTAATATTTGTATGTAGTAATATGTGACAACATATTTAATGGTGTTACACTCGGTACAGCCTAGTAGATTATTAGTTAATAAATAGTGATATATTTTATAACGATAAACAATGATAATAATTTTGGTAGCCGGACTAATTACTGACTATATTATTAATTAGTTGTTTTACTAGCAGCTCCATAAGACTAAGATGATTCCGTCATTTAGATTATTAAAGATATTTTCTGTAAAAAACCTTTATTTTTGTTTATTTTATTGTTACGTACATTATTTGGCCTCGGCAATCAACGGCGTATAAACTTGAGCTGTATTATCTACGCAGTGCAGATTCTTCCGTTCTAGATCATTCATTGTTTCTTCATTGCGAGCTTACTTCACAAGTAAAATGATGACTACCTTGAGGTGCACTGCAGTGTGCAGTGTGAAGAGGTAGGTTTTACAAGTTTTTAACGCATTTCGTTACGTCCATGAAAATTACAAAGTAAAAAATTTGATTTTGTGAATCGGTTCTATAATTTCAAATATAATTTTCAATAATAAAATTGGCTTTGAGATATTTACAAAATTTCACCCGTCTCATAGGGGTTAACACAAAAATCAAAAAGTCACTTTATCAGCAGTTTTAAAGCGGTTTGTTTGCGCCGAGGGAAATTGGATAGATATTATTTAACATCTATTGGAATAGATTGTGTGTGATGTAAAATACAAGCTAGAAATTGACGGGCACATAACTGGTTGGGAAGGTTAAGAAAACGACGCTTAGATAGTTTGGAAATGTGAAGCGGATGGACGGTGAATCTGCCTGGAGAATACATGATGCATAAGTGCATGGAAGGAGTCGAGTACACCCAAGACACAACACAATCAAGTGAATCAGATACTTGAGTCATCTCAAAAGTTGGAATAACGGAAGAGTATGTATGAACGGTAATTTCATAAAGAAAATATGTATTTAATTCCAGTTGGATGCAAGTGACTCAAAATTAATATGTACAGACTAAAATATCAAATTATTTTCATTTAAATTCAATACAAAACAATCCAACACAATGAGTTAAATACTTACAAATAATAAATATAACAACCAAAATTATGAAAAATTTTTAACAAATTTTAATGCTGGAATGATCAGTTTTTGCCGGGTTTATTAGATTCTCGTATTTGGTTGAGAATAGGTTCCGCAAATTATTAAATTCACACAATTGAATTGAATTTTAATTTGTTAACTTGGTTATGCATTGTATCGCATTCTAATGAATTAATTTCTGACTTAGATTATAATAATAAAAGAGTTAGATCTGTTGGCAATCTTTTAGAAAACTGTTCCTCACATAAACTGTGCCAATCATTTTTGTAGAAAAATGAACTATCTTAAAAAATCCCTATTAATTGAGTGTTGCAAAGTAAAGTTTATATAATAGCCCCAGGGCCCACAAAACCAATATATTTTTCACTACTTATGAAACTACCGTATTATTATTAATTAGTAAGGAAAATTAGTATCCCGTTTCGAAATAGTTATCATTTACGAGGATGTGCTTAGCCGGATTTATATATAAGATTGTTTGCTTATTTATCTGCTTACATTGCACAGTAAAACCCCTTTTCCAGGTGTCCGGGGGTAAAGTGCACTAACTTCGGGAGGTGATTCCATACGATGGTGGAAGTAAAACCGCTCTACCGGGTGTCCGGGAGCAAAGCGCGCTAACTTCGGGAGGTGATTCCATACGATGGTGGAAGTAAAACCGCTCTACCGGGTGTCCGGGAGCAAAGCGCGCTAACTTCGGAAGGTGATTCTAGACGATGGTAGAAGCAAAAAAGATAAATAACTTTTTCGAAATTCCATTGTTTTTTTCCGATACAAAAATATTTTTCCACAGAACAATTTTATTTTTTCCGTACAAACAATCCAACTTCTTTACCTGATTTTAAAACATAGGAATTTCGAAAAACTTATTATTTTTTACGTATATATAAAAATATTACATATAAAATCACCTCCTGAAGTTGTGCAGTTTACCCCCGGACACTTTGTAATAAGAAATACTTTTTTATTGAAAATTTGAGAAGTTTTGCTTTAACATTTTAAATGTGCAGTTTTGTAGTTTTGATGTACAATCACAAGTGAGTGAGCAGATAAAGCAGTAAATTCATTTTTGTTTTTTAAATCCGTTTAAGCTCTTCAGCCTTAAATATTGACCGAAAGTGCAAATTTCTGTTCTGCAAATAATACTGGTACACGTACAAACAAACAAATAACATATATTGTTTATAATGTACATATGTCTGCGTAATATAATTGTAAGAAGATTAAATATAATGAATTATTGTGAACTTTGACCTATGAAGCTAACAATTATAATAAATTATTGTAGGTTATGAATGTCGTTGTGCACAGAGTCTTTAATTTTCATACGGATTTATTTTAATTCCTTTTTGTTGCCATTTCTTTGTAGTGGCGACTATTCTGTCTCACTGAAGTGCGAGGGATTCTATCTCACTTACGTATACAGTTTGTTTAAAAGTTATCCAGTTATTCTGCAAATTAAGTAATGTGTTTCTCTTCATGGTACAAAACAATATACCACTTTAATATACAGTTTGTTTAAAGGTTATCCAGTTATTATGCAAATTAAGTAATGTGCTTCTCTTCATGGTACATAACAATATACCACTTAGATATACAGTTTGTTTAAAGGTTATCCTGTTATTCTGCAAATTAAGTTCTTCCCTCGGCCTCAAAGCATACTCCAATTGGGGATGCCATAGTTCCGCTATCTCTGGACACAGTTGAGACCCTTGTATGGTATTCACCTTCCCTCGGCCTCAAAGCATACTCCAATTGGGGAGGCCATAGTCCCGCTATCTCTGGACACAGTTGAGACCCTTGTATGGTATTCACCTTCCCTCGGCCTCAAAGCATACTCCAATTGGGGAGGCCATAGTCCTGCTATCTCTGGACACAGTTGAGACCCTTGTATGGTATTCACCTTCCCTCGGCCTCAAAGCATACTCCAATTGGGGAGGCCATAGTCCTGCTATCTCTGGACACAGTTGAGACCCTTGTATGGTATTCACCTTCCCTCGGCCTCAAAGCATACTCCAATTGGGGAGGCCATAGTCCCGCTATCTCTGGACACAGTTGAGACCCTTGTATGGTATTCACCTTCCCTCGGCCTCAAAGCATACTCCAATTGGGGATGCCATAGTCCCGCTATCTCTGGACACAGTTGAGACCCTTGTATGGTATTCACCTTCCCTCGGCCTCAAAGCATACTCCAATTGGGGAGGCCATAGTCCCGCTATCTCTGGACACAGTTGAGACCCTTGTATGGTATTCACCTTCCCTCGGCCTCAAAGCATACTCCAATTGGGGATGCCATAGTCCCGCTATCTCTGGACACAGTTGAGACCCTTGTATGGTATTCACCTTCCCTCGGCCTCAAAGCATACTCCAATTGGGCATGTCATAGTCCCTCTATCTCTGGACACAGTTGAGACCCTTGTATGGTATTCACCTTCCCTCGGCCTCAAAGCATACTCCAATTGGGGATGCCGTAGTCCCGCTATCTCTGGACACAGTTGAGACCCTTGTATGGTATTCACCTTCCCTCGGCCTCAAAGCATACTCCAATTGGGGAGGCCATAGTCCCACTATCTGTGGACACAGTTGAGGCCTTTGTATGGTATTCACCTTCCCTCGGCCTCAAAGCATACTCCAATTGGGGATGCCATAGTTCCGCTATCTCTGGACACAGTTGAGACCCTTGTATGGTATTCACCTTCCCTCGGCCTCAAAGCATACTCCAATTGGGGATGCCGTAGTCCCGCTATCTCTGGACACAGTTGAGACCCTTGTATGGTATTCACCTTCCCTCGGCCTCAAAGCATACTCCAATTGGGGATGCCATAGTTCCGCTATCTCTGGACACAGTTGAGACCCTTGTATGGTATTCACCTTCCCTCGGCCTCAAAGCATACTCCAATTGGGGATGCCGTAGTCCCGCTATCTCTGGACACAGTTGAGACCCTTGTATGGTATTCACCTTCCCTCGGCCTCAAAGCATACTCCAATTGGGGATGCCATAGTACCGCTATCTCTGGACACAGTTGAGACCCTTGTATGGTATTCACCTTCCCTCGGCCTCAAAGCATACTCCAATTGGGGAGGCCATAGTCCCGCTATCTCTGGACACAGTTGAGACCCTTGTATGGTATTCACCTTCCCTCGGCCTCAAAGCATACTCCAATTGGGGAGGCCATAGTCCCACTATCTGTGGACACAGTTGAGGCCTTTGTATGGTATTCACCTTCCCTCGGCCTCAAAGCATACTCCAATTGGGGATGCCATAGTTCCGCTATCTCTGGACACAGTTGAGACCCTTGTATGGTATTCACCTTCCCTCGGCCTCAAAGCATACTCCAATTGGGGATGCCGTAGTCCCGCTATCTCTGGACACAGTTGAGACCCTTGTATGGTATTCACCTTCCCTCGGCCTCAAAGCATACTCCAATTGGGGATGCCATAGTACCGCTATCTCTGGACACAGTTGAGACCCTTGTATGGTATTCACCTTCCCTCGGCCTCAAAGCATACTCCAATTGGGGATGCCATAGTACCGCTATCTCTGGACACAGTTGAGACCCTTGTATGGTATTCACCTTCCCTCGGCCTCAAAGCATACTCCAATTGGGGATGCCATAGTACCGCTATCTCTGGACACAGTTGAGACCCTTGTATGGTATTCACCTTCCCTCGGCCTCAAAGCATACTCCAATTGGGGATGCCATAGTACCGCTATCTCTGGACACAGTTGAGACCCTTGTATGGTATTCACCTTCCCTCGGCCTCAAAGCATACTCCAATTGGGGATGCCATAGTACCGCTATCTCTGGACACAGTTGAGACCCTTGTATGGTATTCACCTTCCCTCGGCCTCAAAGCATACTCCAATTGGGGATGCCATAGTACCGCTATCTCTGGACACAGTTGAGACCCTTGTATGGTATTCACCTTCCCTCGGCCTCAAAGCATACTCCAATTGGGGATGCCATAGTACCGCTATCTCTGGACACAGTTGAGACCCTTGTATGGTATTCACCTTCCCTCGGCCTCAAAGCATACTCCAATTGGGGATGCCATAGTACCGCTATCTCTGGACACAGTTGAGACCCTTGTATGGTATTCACCTTCCCTCGGCCTCAAAGCATACTCCAATTGGGGATGCCATAGTACCGCTATCTCTGGACACAGTTGAGACCCTTGTATGGTATTCACCTTCCCTCGGCCTCAAAGCATACTCCAATTGGGGATGCCATAGTACCGCTATCTCTGGACACAGTTGAGACCCTTGTATGGTATTCACCTTCCCTCGGCCTCAAAGCATACTCCAATTGGGGATGCCATAGTCCCGCTATCTCTGGACACAGTTGAGACCCTTGTATGGTATTCACCTTCCCTCGGCCTCAAAGCATACTCCAATTGGGGAGGCCATAGTCCCGCTATCTCTGGACACAGTTGAGACCCTTGTATGGTATTCACCTTCCCTCGGCCTCAAAGCATACTCCAATTGGGGATGCCATAGTCCCGCTATCTCTGGACACAGTTGAGACCCTTGTATGGTATTCACCTTCCCTCGGCCTCAAAGCATACTCCAATTGGGCATGTCATAGTCCCTCTATCTCTGGACACAGTTGAGACCCTTGTATGGTATTCACCTTCCCTCGGCCTCAAAGCATACTCCAATTGGGGATGCCGTAGTCCCGCTATCTCTGGACACTTTTTAAAAATTGATAGATAATATCTTATCTTAATATCTTTATCATAAATGATTTGAAAGGAAACAAAATAGTTTGTACATCGAAAAATGATCCCTAATAATTTATTATGTACCTTATAATAGTATTTAATATATATTCTTTTAAGGCTTATTATGTTTTGGTTTAGTGAGCGCGGCACCATGCTAAAATAACCCATTTATTTGTCCCTTGACAAGTATCTAAAAATTACGTATATCAATAATAATTAATTTGTGAATAGTAAAGTTTACCTATGTCTACAAGTATGTCCAATTAAAGACTGAAATTTATTTAAGTGTCATAAATATTGTACTCTTGCTAACCTCTTCCAAAGGTTTTCACTTGCATAGTTCAGTTGTATTTCTCTGTTGCAATCTATTCTTGCAAACCCAGGACCGGCCTTAAGCCAAACGACATCTTGCGCTAGTAAAAACCTCAAATGTGCTGTGTTAGGTTTTATCGGCACTTTGGCAAGTTTGCACCCGGAGCGGACGTCTCCAATTGCTCCTGCACAGGGCCGGCCCTGCACATACCTTCAGTTGAATGGCTTTTATAGCACTGAGAAATATATACATACTAATATATAGTAAAACCCTCTTATTAGGTTTTTCAATGCACTGTAAAGGTCTACACTTGCAGAGATTAGTGTTATTTCTTTGTTGCATTTGAATAGACCAAAGTTAAGTTAACAAGCTAAACGGCTACCTATTATTTATCAATCAGTATGCCTACAGTCCTCACTATGAGAAATATATACAGTGAAACCCTCTTATAAGGTTTTTTACGATAAAGAAGTGGAAAAAGCTTATAATTTATGTGGGATAAATTAGTGATAAATGGATAATAGATAAATGGGGTATGTGGGATAGCTTATAATGTATGTGGGACATTTTTATGTCTAAAAGGAAAAAACAAACCGTAAAACTGAACTTTTTAAGCATGGAAATGTTTTATAAGTGGGTTTCACTGAAACTAATATGGTTTCTGAATGGTCTCTAAACTTATATAAGACTCTAAGCTTATTTGTGCTCCAAATTAGACCTTCTTTTTTTATATTTTCAAGGAACGGAAATTAAAAAAAATACTCCTGACGCTTAAAAAATTTATGTATAGTTTATTATAACACCATCTGAAACATATATAACCAAAATACAACAGAAAACTTATGTGTAGTTTATTATAAAACCATCTGAAACATATTTAACTAAAATACAACAGAAAACTTATTTGTAGTTTATTATAACACCATTGAAAGATATTTAACTTTAAATACAACAGAAAATTTCTTTTACATATAAGGTTCCCCTAAGAAGTTATGTTTTTAACACTTAAAAAGGAGAGTTTTTAGTTTCATTGAAAAGTGAAATTTTATGTGAAATTCACATATTTTAGGTTTTCTGACATAACACTATCTCACGTTCCATTAATGTATCCTTTTATAATGTTCTCGACAGTTTGGTCTAAAACGCTGCTCTATCATTTCCTATTAAAAGTTGTAATTTACTTGCTATCAAAGTTCTAAAGCTGTAAAGCCATTTGAGTAAATCCTAGTTAACTTAATTATCCAACTTGACATCATAACTCCCAGACCCGTTAAGCAACAGAGAGAAGAGAGACAGAGATAATAGTGCAATAGAGTGTTCACCTCTCCCGCCCCGTGCTTGTACATTATCTACTATCCCTTTCAGAATCAAATGTTTTCCACTAACTAACAAATAAATATCGATTTACATCGAATTTTTTTATTGAATCACATTAGTTTGTATTTGTCACACTATTAATATGTATGTAAATTTAGCCATTAGTTTTGGGTACTTTTCATCATGATATTCTTCTGTGAATAAAACAATCATACAAACCTCAAATGCTGGTATAAAAGGTTCATGATATATTATCCGTGTGTGTATAAAAGATTCATGATACGTTATCCGTGTGTGTATAAAAGATTCATGATACGTTATCCGTGTGTGTATAAAAGATTCATGATACGTTATCCGTGTGTGTATAAAAGATTCATGATACGTTATCCGTGTGTGTATAAAAGGTTCACGATACATTATGTGTGTATAAAAGACTCGTGCTATTCAATTTGTGGGGGTCTTATATAGTGTTTTATTAGCTTGCTAGATTTTTATTTATCATTGAAATTTATCCACAACAGATTTTAGATAGTAGAACATATGTGAAATTGGATATAAAAAAGCATTTTTTTAAAATTCGCAAAATATAATATATATAACTTGAGTAGAAAATTTGGCATACTTAATAATAAAATTACAATCTAACACTATTAGATTTTAAATTGAAATTAAAAATCACTTCCCCTCAAAATGAAGACATTCTACAACTCCGCAAACAAAAATTAAATCCCTTAACTTTATAAATTCTTAATTGATAAAATTAAAAGTTATATTAGCTACTGTGATTGATTCCACAAATAAAAATAAAATCCCATATGGAACTCTGCACACCATTAATTATAGAATCAAAATTAAGTTAGCTATGATCCCATAAATAAAAATGAAATCCCGTATGGAACTCTACACAATGTTAATTAGAGAATCAAAATTAAGTTAGCTATGATCCCATAAATAAAAATGAAATCCCGTATGGAACTCTACACACTGTTGATTAGAGAAGCAAAATTAAGTTAGCTATGATCCCACAAATAAAAATTAAATCCTATACCTTTACAAACTGTTTTAATAAATAAAAATAAAATTAGCTATGATCCCACAAAAATAAATGAACCCCCTTAACTTTATTACAAACTGTTAATAATCAAAGATTTTAAAATATGATGGCAAGATTAGAATGGCAGTATTTCAGATCAATACAATTAGATGAAACTTATAAAATCTTAGGTCTGGTTCTTACCTTCGTCACATTTACAATGAACTGCTGATTCTCAGTCCGTCAGCCTTTGCACAGATTTTGATGAAGCCTGATCAAATAAACCAACTTAAAATTTCATGTTTCAATTTAGAGAAGTACCTAGGACTAGGGCGTAGGACTAAATTAGATTTATACCTCAAATAATTGTAGACAAGTTTACAATATAAACAATATTTCACTTGGTAATTTACTAAATTTGTGTGCAAAAAGAAAAATGGGGATGTTTCACAATCATCCCTGGTGGAATGAGTACCCTTTATGCATATTATTCTAACTGTTTATGTGGCATGCCGCATTAACCCAAAATTAGTGTTATTACTTATCCCGTCTTCCTTTCACACATTCAATAATTGAGCACACCTACGGGAACACAGCAGTATCGCAATATCGTCTAAGATTGTAATAATTCATAGAATTTCGAAGTTAATTTTCAAGTTCTGTTATTATTTCAGTTCAGGGAAGCAACTGGTCCATAGTGATATAATAACAGAACTTTAATTTTAACATTGAAATTTGATGAATTGTTCAAATTCTGTGAAACATTGACGACAGATTTCACATAAAGTATTTTAAAACTCATCTGCTGATACATAATATAATACATTATTTTATAATACATATTATGATAAGACGTTACTTCAGAATAGAATATAAATAGTATATTTGGAAAGAGATATGATTATACTAGTTCACCGGACATGTACAACAATGTTTATATTCTTAGCTCTTTGTTGAAGTTTTATTAATGATAAAGTGTTTAAAATATCTCTGAAATAAGATACAATCATCATTTTCTATTTTGGCTCAGATTTCAGTTTCACTCAGTCAGAACTCATACGAAGACCTCACTCACACTCATAATTTGTCTCTCCACACTCTACAGTGTGGTTGCCATGTATTGGGACTGTCACCGTTATGAAGCCCTCTGTCCCGACAAAACCTAAAATGTCCCGATTTAAAACCAGCACAATGGAGCAAGCGATGTGTTGTTAATTGAAGAACTCTTTCTGCGGCCTTGCTGACTACTTGCGTAATGTTTCTGCGTGTCCATTGTCTTTCTTTGTTTCATTCATATTTATGTCGCTCTATTTCCCCCCCTGACGAGACCCCTAGCCACTTATGGCAACCCTATTCGTGAGTCATCTCGCTGATTACCGCAGCATGGTTATATTCCGTCTGACTCATACGTGTTTCTCGCACGACGTTAATATATTTTGGGTTTATATATCATCTGTTGTCAGCCCTGATTGAAATGTGAGATAAACATTTTTTGTGAATCATTTTTAAAGATAACAATTCTGAGCACAAAGATTATTAATTTAATTTCAAAGAAAAATATAGATAAATACCCACACAACTTAAAAATAAATATTTATGAATATCTTGAAGAAATATATTTTTAACAATTATTTTGTTTGTAAACTAAGATTATAGTTTTAAAGATAATTATTATTATCTTTTCAATTCAGTTTCCAAAAAAAAAGTTGTACAAATATTTTGTAAAACTGACAATAAAACCGAAATAATTAAATTGCAGGCAATACGTAATTAGTGTTTTATTTTATTTTAATATCACAAAAATGCAAATCTTCTTTTGTGATTCTCATGTCACTCAACTTTGATAAGTACAAAAAATAATTCAAAATAAATATCTACATAAGAATAAAGATTTTTTTTGAAAAATAATTATATTATGTAAAAACTTGATAAACCATTTTGAAACTTTGTAACTAATTATCTATGTGGAATTAATAACAATCTTATCTTAAAATTTTTAAATCTAACTTCCTTTTTTAGATAAGTTGATTATTATGTACGGAGCGTACAATAAAAATAATAAAATGAATATTTTCTTTTGTCTGCCTTTTTAAAATATATTGTAGGTGAAAAAAATTTGAAATTAAAATGAGACATTTTTAACACATTTGCGGACATGCTGAAAATTTGTGGCAAACAGACATTTTGTGTCAATAGTGCAAAGACGGTCACAGCTGAGGTAAAACTCGAGTATTTGTATGATGGGAATAGATGTTGTGTCTCTATAAAAAACATTTCTACGTGAATATCTACAGTGAAAAAGACAGGAATAACCACCAATTTTCCATACATTTCTATTCAGTACATCCACAAGTGTGGGTCTGCCAGTACTGTTGTGGCACTATGTCCTTCATATCTCGACAGAAAACAATTTAGCTGGAAAACATAATTTTCTGCATATTTAGTACTAACCCTAAACTAGGTTTCAATCGAAATTGAAATATTAAAAAAAAATTGAAAGTTACGATATGTGATTATAAGAAAGAAGTGTCCGCGAACGTGTTAACAAAACAATGAAATCTCCATAACTAACATTAATTACACTTACACTGCACTACACACTTACTGTAACTACACACATATCTCTGTATGGGCAGCCAAAAGAGAAACTATATACAGGGTGTATCGGCACGTACCCGACAAACTTTAACCAGCTATTCCTTAGCATATTTGGAGTAAAAAATCTTATGTGCACTTTGCTGTCCGGTAACGTTTTTTTTTAATAAAAAAATTATTTTTCATATTTTCACCACATGTCACCACTGTTTTATCCTTTGTCAAAGTTTGAAAACCCATCTGGCAAATATTTTATTCGAATTCCGTTGAATAATGCACGTGTGTACCTATATTGGCGCTCTTTTACAATCACAACGAAATGGCACGGCACCATTCGTCTCATTTTTAACTATTATTATTTAGTGTGTGCGAAAGAGCGAAGACGCTTTTTGACATACTTGCTTATAACAGCTGTTGAACACGAAACGCAATGCCAATGACAGTGATGTAGTGTGGAAATTTTTAATTTTTTTTGCTTTTAATTGAAAAAAAAATGCTACCGGACAGCAAAGTGCCCATAACATTTTTTACTCCAAATGTCCTAAGGAATAGCTGGTTAAAGTTTGTCGGGTTAGTGCCGATACACCCTGTATATAGTAGCGACGTCCCCTACTGCATAGATATGTTTGTGGATCTGTTCTATCTTTCTAATAATCAATAGATTTACCATTCAAACCTTCTGGACAGTTTGTTATGCATTATCCGAAGTGTCATTTGTAGAGGCATCACTACCAGGGTTGAGTCAAACTAATAATTACTTATACAGATGCATTGCTTGCATACATCATGTTTCATACTTGTAATTGGACATCACTGTCAGAAGTTATGCATATGCATCTATACACAGTTTGTGTTGTTTGCCTCAACTTCAGTTGTGCGACCTATTCTTTACTTTGCAGTTGGTTGTGTCACTAGTTTGTTCGTTAGTCCCTCCTTTGACTGACTGCAAAGTCAACTGTATAAAGCTGTTTGCATTTTTTACTAAAGTAGTCCCAGAGAGAGGTTGTGTGTGACGTCATCGACGATCATTCTAAAATGCTTACATAAAAATCTTTCTTTTCACACGTCTTGTATGAAAAGGAAAAAGACAAGTTACTAGAATGATGACGTCATGCGCTACCTTTCTCTAGAACTACTATAGTTGTATTTTAATGTTTTTACTGTGCAATCCATTATTATAATAGTTCTACAACATTCTCAATTTAAAATTTCTACCTCTTGCATTTTCTTGCCAATGTATTAGTATTATATATGATTATTATACTTTTTCTAGAAAATATTATTAACACCATTGATATAAAATAAATAGATAGGCTATTGAAGCACTTAAATGGCCCATAACATATCAAATTCGGACACTATTTGTTAGCTTTCCTAAACATATATCGTCGTTGTAAGTTTAATACCCTGAAAGAACCATTTGTCAAAATGTTCAGGAGGGACAAAAAAATTTGCAATTTCGTCAATAAAAAAGATAAGAAATAAATTTAAATGCAGTTTATTTTGAGTTCCTGTTTTATATTACAACATATTTTAATTATCGTTTTTGTCTACGCAAAAAGATTTGTGGCATTTTGGCAATATTGCCACAGGATCATTTGTATTGTGTCCGCTGTCTTGCTTGGTTCTTTTGTGGGAATAATTCGCTGTTTGGGGATGGTAAGGTGAGACGCGAATAAAAGATGAGGCACAGCGTTTATTGAAGTCCGTATAGATGTTGCGATGACTCCGAACTGTTGCTCAACGCAGTTGGTGGGCGTGATCGATGGCGAATTCCCCAGGCTAAAGATCGACACCGTGTCGGTGGATATAGTCGACAGTGAATCCTCCAGGTCGATGGTCAACACCATATGAAGCGGAGATGAACGGTGGTGGAGTGGTCGTGGCGATGAAGTCGGTGGCTCAACATCTCGTTGGTGGAGAGCGGACTTGTGGGTGGTGTTCAGCACTGGCGAAGATCATGGGCCTTCCAGGTAATTCAGTGTGAAGGTGCGGCGGACGCCGGGCACACTCGTATGTACCTGCGGCTCGATGCGGGAGTGAGTTGTGGGGCGCGTGCATGGTGCGTGGGCTCGGGGGGGCTGCGGAGCGTTCAGCGAGATCAGTTAGCGGGGGTTCTTGCCTGGGACTGACCGGCTGAGTGCTAAAGACTGACTAGGTACCGCGACGTCGCTGCTTTATATATGAAACATTTGTTGGAGAACATTTCAGCAGTTGGGAGGAGATAGATACGGCGCGCTTTCGTCGCTTATTTCGTGGGTTCCAATTGCGATGCGCGTTGCACATATTGATATTCTAGAACTTACTAGTAGCTTTGCCGCTATTAACTTTAACCTTGTACAAGTATTAATTAGTCAATTGGTTAATTACAAAATTTGAATCACCAATCCATGCAGCTAGTCATTTCTTACATAGATGATATGTCGTTTATATTGAACACTATTTTAATATCATCTATTACGATGCTTCTAAAAGTGGGCCCCGTCTAGGAGTTTTGTATCAATGGTGAACATGAAATGACTAAGCTAATATTATTTGAATAGTTTATATTTTAGGTTTTATTATTATCTGTATTTAATTTGAAAATAAATTGTTTATCCACTCGAGCGATTTTTGGCATATTATGGCAAGTTTTCAAAAACGTTTTAAGTGATCGCTTGTCATATGTGCCAAATTTATTAAACCTAAGAATATGGGACAAACGGCGAAATCTAGGAGGATTCACTGGCTTTAAACCGCAGTAAGCAGTTCATATTTTCCAGATTACTATTTTGAGGATTGATATTAATTAAATAATATGGTAAATGTATATATATAAACAAGCAATCGCTCGAGTGGCTGTAGGTATTACTAACAAAATAAATGAGTGTTGCCAATTGTAAAAAAAAAATGAAGCAATCATTTAGACCTGATTGTTTAATTAATTGTAAAACTAAAGTCATGGTTTACAAATAAATATGTCCTATAATCCAAAGTTATTGACGAGCAATCCCAATAATTTAATGAAGAAATATTTATAATCCTCATTGTGTTGATTTTTTGCAATCAATTAATGTATTTTTGACAACTTTCGACTTATTTATTGTTTATGTATGTATAAACAAAGTAAGTATATATATTATTTATTCAAACAATTTGAATTACACAAACACACTGAAATGAAAAGAAAAAAACATAAGGATGTGTTAAGTCTAGGTCTCCTAATTTCCAGACGAGAATGTTAATATATTTTCACGAGTCAGTGGCAGAGTTGACGTTGCGTCTGGTTACTACCCAGGAATCGTGAGTTCAATTCCTCGGCTGGATAAGAACTCCATCACGACACAAGCAACATTTTCAGCTTACTGAAGTGGTAGTAAATTAAATTAAAATAAAAAAACCTTAAGACGGCAATGCATACTATTATTTATGTAAAAATAAACATTTTGTCGAGAAGCATACATTATGGTGGCCCAGAGGGAATGGGTTAAAAGAAGTTAGTAACCATCCTATTGAATGGTTTTTTTTAAATAAATCAAATAGGGTAGATGAACCAGCTATTGGCCGTTTAAGATATTTTTAAACATGTACAACGATTTTTTCTGATAATAAATAACATTATAATGAAAATAGGTCAGTAATTTATTTCTTAATGCATGTTGATAATTAGTTATTGGCCATGTCATTCTATAGTTATTGGCCCCCCTTTCCACAGTTATTGGCCATGTCATGCTATAGTTATTGGCCCCCCTTTCCACAGTTATTGGCCATGTCATGCTATAGTTATTGGCCCCCCTTTCCACAGTTATTGGCCATGTCATGCTATAGTTATTGCCCCCCCCCCTTTCCACAGTTATTGGCCATGTCATTCTATAGTTATTGGCCCCCCTTTCCACAGTTATTGGCCATGTCATGCTATAGTTATTGGCCCCCCTTTCCACAGTTATTGGCCATGTCATGCTATAGTTATTGCCCCCCCCCCCCTTTCCACAGTTATTGGCCATGTCATGCTATAGTTATTGCCCCCCCCCTTTCCACAGTTATTGGCCATGTCATGCTATAGTTATTGGCCACCCAAAATCTTTTAAAAGACATTTGATTTACATCCTTCAAAAATAAAACAACTAATTTGTTAAATATGATTTACGATTTTCACGGCCAAAAGTATTTTTGTTATTTGTTTTTGGGGTATTATGCCGTGTTGCGCTAACTCCTTCTTTAGCCAACGTTTCGGACAGCATTGCAGTGTCCATCATCAGGGCAGATGTGTTAATAACACATCTGCCCTGATGATGGACACTGCAATGCTGTCCGAAACGTTGGCTAAAGAAGGAGTTAGCGCAACACGGCATAATACCCCAAAAACAAATAACAAAAAAAAACTAATTTGTTGTACTAAAATTTTTTTCTAATTTCATGTATTTGCCGAGACCCCTTGGAAAGAAATTTAGTATAATCTTAGGCATCTGGATTAAAATGAAGCAATCCACATGTCCTAAAACCATTAAACAAATATTTTGTTCTCATATTACCAACAATAGTATATTTTGATGAGACCTTAAAAAAGGCTTTCACTCAACATTTACATGGTTCTGTTATTGACCCAGGAATTTGGACGCAGGTTCTCTTTAAGAAAACATTGAATACTGTTCAATATGTCGTCCTTTTTTGGGGAAAACCTTTTCTGGACAAATCGCATATCCAGACTCGCTCTTCCGATGAAGAACGAATCCGTGTTTGTTCCAAGTTAGGTTTTGTGGTGAAGTAGTTCAATTTAAATTGTAAAGTAGCTCCAGGTAGGAATTCTATATTACTTCCCAGCAGCACGCAGAGCTATTCCACTCCTTGCGATGGCTTTATCCATTTGCTCGACTGTATACTTTGGTATATTTGGCATGATGCACGAACAACTAAATTGGAAAAAAACGTGATATAGTAATTGACACGGGCCAATAGCTGTTATTTGTTGTCTGATTCACTTCAAATTTACACGAGGAAGCTGTTTTTCGTATTATTCATCTATTGTAAAAATGAACAAAAAGCATGTTTTCCTAAAAATCATAGCCATTGGCCGGGGGGCCCATAACCATAGAATGTATCTTTTGGAGTGACAGTTATTAGCCACTCACTTAAAACTACTAATTTTAACACTAGTTTCGAGATACACGAGCATCGCATGGTGGTTAACTGTGCAACACGCGAGTGACAAGGTGAGTGAGGTTTCACTTTATGAAGGATATTATGTGATAGAGGCAACGTAAGTCTTATTTTCTGGTGTCAAACTTGGAAGGGCCAATAGCTGTATCACTCACCTAAATCAACCCTTTTCTATGGTCTTCATTATTGTAAGCAAATATTCAAACCTAAATAAATTTGCAAACTTTGATAGCATTAGGGAAACATCACATATTTTTTACGCTTTCTTTACTAAATATTTTTCCAATGGATTTTGTTTGAATAATTAATATCGTCATACTGCATTAAGCTCTAAAAATTTAAATATGTATATTTTTGATTTTATTTTAATTGACACATTTTCATTTGTGTGCTTTTTTATAGAAATGAAGACGTTAATATAGACATGGAGATGTTAATATGGAAATGGAGATGTTAATATGGAAAGAAGACGTTAATATTTATACATTGTATATAGGTATCCATTTTCAACCTTTTACTAATAATTTTCAAAGATATTTTTAAATAATAATTACTGTACATAAATTGTTGAAATGAAAGGTCGTATGTGTTGATTAAAACTGAATAAAATTAAGCACAGATCTGTTGTTTATTTCTATTACTTTTATTTACCTTTCCTTATGATGCTAGAAAATTCTGCAAGCTCCGGTGCTGTACACAAGTCTACCAACTTGATGCGTTTTTTACCTTTCCCTTATGGTGCTAGAAAATTCTACTAGCTCCGGTGCTGTACACAAGTCTACCAACTTGATGCGTTTTTTACCTTTCCCTTATGGTGCTAGAAAATTCTACAAGCTCCGGTGCTGTACACAAGTCTACCAACTTGATGCGTTTTTTACCTTTCCCTAATGGTGCTAGAAAATTCTACAAGCTCCGGTGCTGTACACAAGTCTACCAACTTGATGCGTTTTTTACCTTTCCCTTATGGTGCTAGAAAATTCTACAAGCTCCGGTGCTGTACACAAGTCTACCAACTTGATGCGTTTTTTACCTTTCCCTTATGGTGCTAGAAAATTCTACAAGCTCTGGTGCTGTACACAAGCGTACCAACTTGATGTGTTTTTTACCTTTCCCTTATGGTGCTAGAAAATTCTGCAAGCTCTGGTGTTATTCACAAGTGTACCGACTTGCTGTGTTTTTTAACATAAAATGAACGCCATTATAATAATAGTACCTACATAAGGAGAGACATGGGAGGAGATAAATTCAAAATCTGAAACAGGTCTAGTAAAAGTATCAAAATGGCTAGAATGCAAACTCTTGACATTAAATGCCAAAAAAAAACAAATTCAATGTTTTTTTCTATAAACAAAAGAGGCAAACCTAACAGTGACATAAAAATAATAATAAAAGTACATTTAAATGACACGTGTACCCCAGGAACACAAATACCTCACCCTTGTGCATGCCAAGACCTTGAAATGGTGGAATTAGTCAAATATCTGGGTATTTTAATAGATGACTCTTTGACCTGGTGAGCACATTGAAAATACGGACAAAGGAATACGCAAACTAATTTTCTTCTTGAAAGATGTATGCAATATTGTTGATAAGAAAATTGTGTACTATGCTTTGTGCCATTCAATTATCAGGTTGGCAGACTAAGCTGGGGCGGTGCAGCCAAGACTATACTAGATCCGTTAGCCAAGGCACAAAAAGCTGTAATAAGAGTGATGGATAAAAAATCTTATATGAATCCATCGACACCCTTATTTAAGGAAACAAAATTACTAGACGTAAGACAGATTTATATACATGCACTCATTATGTACTATACGAACAATCCCAAGCTTCATAGTCTTGTAGATCACAGTTACACAACAAGACTAAGCTCAGAACAAAGGGTGATAGTACCAAAAATGAACACATCGTTTAGACAACGTTACTATGGATTCCTTGCTCCTAATGTGTATAATGGGTTCAAGCAGGAATGCAGTGAGGTTAAAACAGGCCCTCTTCAAAAGCAAATAACCGTATGGCTCATAGAATGTGGCAGAATGAAATCGAAAAGCTTCCTGAAAGAAATTATTGTCTGACTGAAGAAAGACTATTAAGTGAATTCATTCCGACTTTATCCATATTATCGTATATATAGGTATTTATTCTTTTTGTTTTACCATTTGTATTTTTTTTTATTTTTTTTTTATGTGACACCTCACAAGAGTGTCCCTGCCTGTGCAGTGCACAGACAGGGGAACTATGTCACCACCCGGTTGGGCGGCGTTGTGAGGCGGAGTAAGGTAGGGGCTGTAGGAAGGGATTTGTTAATGCGGGCCTTGAAGAGGCTCGGATTATAGGAGGGAGGAAAAACAAATGCCGGTAGCTCGTTCCACATACGAGCCGACTTACACAAAAACGAGTCGTAAAAACGGCCCGTTCTCATGAAGCCAACGTCAACCGTGAACGGGTGTTCAGTTCGTGTCCGTCGAGTTTCGCGCACGTGCACCGGTGCATCAGGAATCAATGCTGCTAGCTCCTTGGAGCAGGCTCCATTGAAATACCTGTAGAACAGACACAGCATGCCTACATTGCGTCTATGCATCAGAGAAGGCAATCGGTCTGTTAACAACGGATTGTCAATCAGACGGATCGCTCTCCTTTGCACAGACTCAAGCAGGTTTATCAAGTGTTTTGGGGCACCAGCCCAAAGGTGGCTCCCAAATTCAATAGTTGGGCGGACTTGAGACTTGTACAGGGTCAGCAGCTGGTCATTGTTGAAGAATCTCCTAGCCCTGTACAAGACGCCCAACTTTTTGGAGGCCTGATTTACTCGGGCTTCTATGGATCCCCGATACTTGAGCTGGTCTGATATAGTAACTCCAAGCATTTCAATGGAGTCTTTATTGGGGAGAGTGCTCCCATCAAATTGCACCAGACAGTCATTGATCTCCCTCTTTGCCGAAATCAGACACGCTTGGGTTTTTGAGACGTTGAAACTGACCAAGTTGGCCTTACCCCAGGCACGAACCATCTCTAGGTGGTGGTCAATTTTTCGCTTCAAAACTTCCCGAGCTGTTCGAATATCATAGGTGGAAGGGGGCCTGTCAAAAAGATAACCCTCGTGAACGGTGCTGTCATCAGCGTAGCAGTGAATTGGTGCACATTCAACGAGATCGTTGATGTGCAATAAAAACAGCGTCGGAGACAGCACAGATCCTTGTGGCACCCCCGCATTGATTTGGCGCGGTGAGGAAGAAGAGCCGTCAACCACGGTTTGAATTGTTCTTCCCCTCAGAAAGTCCGCAATCCAACTATGCAGGGTTGGGTGGATCCCATACGATGGTAATTTCCCGATAAGCGCCCGGTGCCAGACTCTGTCAAAGGCTTTGGAGATATCCAACCCAACGGTTTGGGTTTCACCAAAACGTTCCATGTACCGCCCCCAAATATGCGTTACATATCCGAGTAGATCGCCACACGATCGGTTTCGACGAAATCCATATTGCCGATCGCTTAGGATATTGTTGTTCTCGAGATATGTGAGCAATTTGTTGTTAACCACCCTTTCTAATACCTTCGAGAGTATGGAAGTGATGGCTATGGGGCGGTAGTTAGAAGGGTCGGAACGGTCCCCCTTTTTTGGGATTGGGTGGACGATTGCCTTTTTCCAAAGATCTGGCACCTTTCCACCTTTGAGAGAGAGCCTAAATAATTTCGCGAGCACTGGAGTCATTTCTGCAGAACACCTCTTGAGGACCAAGGCAGGTATTCCGTCCGGCCCACTGGCTTTGTCGACTTTCAGCTCGTTCAAGACTCGGAGAACCTCTCTGTTCCGGATCTTCGGTTCCTCCATTTGAAAACCGCAGTGCGGAATGGAAGGGGGAGTCTCTCCGTTATCTTGAAGAGTTGAGTTTTCCGCGAAAATTTTGCCTAATAATTCAGCTTTCTCGCGGGCCGAGTTAGCCAGCCGACCATCAGGCTTGGTCAGAGGTGGGAAAGTGGTTCTGCAGAAATTTCTTCCGATCGAGCTAGCGAGTGACCAGGAAGCACGGCTACCAGTGGGGCAGTCAGCCAGCTTTTTCGCAATTCTCTGGTCGTGATCGCTCTTAGCTCTATTTAGAACTCTCTTACAATCCCTTGCCCGTTTTCGGTATTCCGAAAGGTTATTCATGGAGCTAATCTTCCGGAGTGCATTAAAAGCCGTATTTTTGAGTCTGACAGCTTCAGCACAGCGATGGTCAAACCACGGTTTTGTGCCCGCTCCAGAGGATTTGACGGAGAAGGGAATGTAGCAATCCATTGCTGATTTGATTACTTCTTCTACCTCGCGTGCACAAATTGATGGGTCCTCGGAGCTAAAGCATACAGTACTTCAAGGAAAGGCGCCGAAGAAAGACCGCATGCCGTCCCACTTAGCTGCCCAGTAGTGCCATACCTTCCTCTTTACATGTTTGTCGGGTTGACGGTTCATGGAGGATGGGACAGAGGTGGTAATCAGGCAGTGGTCAGAGGATCCTAAGGGCGCTGTCACCTCCACTCTGTACCCGAGTGGCTCACTAGTGAGAAACAAATCGAGTAGGTTGGCTCGATGTGATGGGATGTCTGGTATTCTGGTCGGAGATTCTACGAGTTGGCTTAGTCCATGGATAAGGGCAAAGGATTCCGCAGATCTACCGGCAGAGTTTGTTGGGCCCGAGAACTTCAGCCATTGTTCATTATGAACATTGAAGTCCCCCAGGATTACAAACTCGGCCGATGGGTAACGGGGCAAGATAATATCTACAGTGTCACTCAAGTATTTAAACAACTCAACAGTGTCTGATTCGGCAAGGTTTGGTGAGCGATATAGGCACGCATAAATTCTCATCATACCGGTGAGATCCACACGTACCCATAACACTTCGTGTTTTGCGCTCTCGATATTTGCGAGACGAGCGCAGCTGATGTCAGCACGGCTGTAAAGGCAGACACCTCCTTTGGGCCTGAAAAGGCTTTCCAGATGATATCCTGGGCAGTTCAGATAGGAGGTATCTGGGGGCTCGGCAATCTGTGTTTCTGTAAGGAAGAGGAGATGGGGATTTTGTGAGAGAAGGTGGTGGTGGATGGGAGTTAGGTTGGTGTGCAGACCGCGAATGTTAGCGAAATTCACCTTCATCTTTGGTCCACACTGAGGACTCCTACTGTTCGCTGTCGCTGAGTTTATATTAATTTGTTGTGAGTTCATAGTTTTTAAGTTTGTTTTATTTGTTTGTGGGATTTAGGATGGGTTGGGAAGGATTAGGTTAAAAAGGTTGGGTGGGGAGTTGGAGAGTGGAGCAACTGGATACACCAAATGTAAGGTATGTTCTTCTGACTGCGGTTCTAGGCAATGGGCAGGAGAGTCCGGCTGTGGAGGTCGCCCAGTGCGCCCCAAACGCTAGATGCTGGGAAAATATAATGTATAACGATGTATGTAACATAGGCATTAATGGAATTTATTTTATATTAATTACTATTCATTATCATAAACACCTCATACCTCGATTTATGTCAGGTCTTATACAAACCTAGTATTCATTCAACTATTGTTTAACTGCACTTCTATTAACAACTGTATCACTTGCAAAAATATTTTTGTGTACACATTACTTGTTCTGTAATCACTCTATTGTAAAAGCCATTTTATGGCGTTTAAATAAATAAATAAACATTGTATAATTGTTTTAATATTTTATTTTATATTTTCTTATGTTTACTTTTTATATTTTCTTATTTATGTTACCACCATAATACGGGCATTTACCTAGTTTGTGGGTACTATTATCAAATCAAATCAAATCAAAAATTATTTATTGTAAAATTAAAATTACAAAAGGTATAGCTTATGGGTAGACCCCATTTCTTCCAGCTAACCACATTTATTTAATTACAATGTTTATACAGATAAAATAACAATATACCAATGTAAAAATAAAAAAATACAAATATATATACCAATAAAAATAGGTGTTTCATTTACGTGAGGTATTCACTCAACGTGTAGTGACATTTATTAACAAGGAAAGTGTTTAGTAACGATTTGAATTTGTGTGTATCTTGTATTTGTTTAATGTTATGTGGAAGGTTGTTATATACTTTAATGGCCATGTAGTATGGTCCTTTTTGGAATATTGTTTTGTTTGCTTTTGGTATTAGTAAGTTTTCTGTGAGCCTTGTAGCGTATTTATGTGTTGAGTTTTTTAGTGGGAACTTGTCTGTAGATGATCGCACTAACATGCATAACTCCAATATATATATGTCTGTGACTGTCAGAATTTTCAGATTTTTAAACATAGGTCTACATGAATCTAAACGATCAGAGTTTGTAATTTTTCTTATGCATCTCTTTTGTATGATGAAAACATCTTTAGCGTTTACCGAGTTTCCCCAAAAAATAATACCGTATTTTATTATTGAGTATACATAACCATAGTATGCGGCTATTACTGATTCGGTGTTTAATATTTTTCTTAAGGTACCCAGAACATAAGAAAAACTACTGATTTTTGCTACAATTTTTGAGACATGTTCTTTCCAGTTTATGTTAATATCTAATTCCATTCCCAGTAGTGAACAGGTTTGGGAAGATATGATTTAAGATTTTCACGGCCAAAAGTATTTTTGTTATTTGTTTTTGGGGTATTATGCCGTGTTGCGCTAACTCCTTCTTTAGCCAACGTTTCGGACAGCATTGCAGTGTCCATCATCAGGGCAGATGTCTTAATTAAAGAAGGAGTTAGCGCAACACGGCATAATACCCCAAAAACAAATAACAAAAAAAGGTTTGGGAAGGTTCGATAATATTATTATTAATGTTTACATTTATATTTATAGGTGTAGCTTGCACTGGACAAAATTTTAAAATTTGGGTTTTGTTTGTGTTGAGTGATAGATGTTGCGATAACAGCCAGTTTGCTATTAATTGGCAAGTCTCGTTAACTTGTTTGTTAAATTCGTCAACGTCTCCATTACATTCAAACAACAAAGCGGTGTCATCAGCAAACATTGAACATTCTGTGCCAGCAATTATTGGAAGTTCGTTTATATAGATAAGGAAGAGTAGAGGCCCAAGAATGCTTCCTTGTGGCACACCCTTGTTTATTGTTCTCCATTTGGATTCTACCATGTAATGGACCATTTTTTCATTGATATTTGAAATTTGAACTTTCTGCTGACGATTTTTTAAGTACGATTCAAACCATTTTAATGCTAGACCTCTAATACCCACATGTTCAAGTTTAGTTAGAAGAAGCTCATGATCAACATTGTCGAATGCTTTTGAGAGGTCGAGAAAGATACCTACAGTTTTTTTACTAATATTAATATTTTCTAGAATTTTGTTCAAAAAATTGAAAACTGCCTGTGTTGTTGAACGGCCTTTACGGAATCCAAATTGTTGTGGACATATTATCTCAAAGTTTTCGAGAAAGTTATAAATGCGATTGTACATGGCTCTTTCAAATATTTTTGAAAAGTTTGGTAATAAGGATATCGGTCTGTAGTTTGAGATTTCCTGTTTAGGACCCTTCTTATACAAAGGTACAATAATAGATTGTTTTAATTGTTCTGGGAAGGTTCCTGATTCAAAAGATTTGTTAATTAATATTTCCAACGGGTAACTTAACGCTTCTGCACATGCTTTTATAATTTTTATAGGGATTTTGTCAGTGCCAACACTGCTTTTATTTTTCAGTTTTACGATGATTTTAATAATTTCCTCCCTGTTTACAGGCGTTATAAAGAATGATCGCGACTGTTTGTTTTTGACTGTTTTGGCAGATTGTGGATGTAGAGATGTATTTTGTGGTGGTGGCGGTGGTGCAAAGAAAATGTTAAATTCATTTGCAATGTTTTTTGGTTCTGATACCAGGTTATCATTTATTTTAAGACAGATTTTTGGTTTAATTTTAGAATTAGAATTATTTGAGTTCTCTTTTATTATGTTCCACGATGTTTTGGTTTTATTTTGCGCGTTTTGAATTCGTTTACTATTGTAATTCCGTTTAGCTACCTGTTTTACTTTACTGAGAATTTTTTTGTATTGTTTGTAATTGTTTATGATTGTGAGGTCATTTGTGTTTTTTTGTTTCATGTATAGATGTCGTTTTTGTTTAATAGATATCTTAATACCAGTCGTTACCCAATTTATTTTGCGTTTTTGGGGATATTTATACTGTTTAAAGGGGAAACAAGCTTCATACCATTATTTATTTCATTAATGAAGTATTCGTAGCTGTCATTAATGGATTCAAAGGATTTCAGTGGTTCCCAACATATACACGATATGTAATTGTTAAAAATGTTTGTGTTTTCTGTGTTAAATAATTGTTTTTTTATATACCACGTTTGGTTTATATTATATTCTGTTTTTACGTGCATTAACTGTGCCATATGATCTGATACAGCTAATTCTGTGACTTCCCATGTGTAAGAGCTTTTTGATATATTTGTACCTATATGATCAATTATACTTTTTTTATTTCCTTGTATACGAGTAGGCTTATCAATAATCAAGCGTATGTTGTGAGATTTTAGTGTGTTTTTGAGTGAATCTGCGTTTTTGTTCTTGTAGCTTGTATCAATATTTAAGTCACCGCAGAGTATTATTTGTTTTTTGTTGTTTTTGCAAATTTTGTTTAATAATAGTTCAAGTTGTTCAAAAAAAATATTTATATCAGAGTCATTATAGTAAACTGTACAAATTATCATTTTAAGCTTTGGGATTTCAATACCAACACATTCAAATACAAATTCTTTCGTTATTTGTTTAACACTTTCTAGTTCTGTAAAAGCAATGTTTTCGTTTAGGTAAATGCAGACACCTCCATGAATATGGCTCTGTCGACAAAAAATTGAACCTAATTTATAGCCCTTAAAATTGATAGATGTCGCTTCACCCTTTTGTAACCAGTGTTCGCTAGCACAAAAAACGTCGATATTTTTTTCACACAAAATATTTTCTAATTCTAAGATTTTATTTCGAATGCATTGTACATTTTGATGCATTATATTGATGGTTTTTCCGGCTCTGGCGGATAACTCTTCATGGTGAGCAGGCGAACTTTGTATGTTATGGATGTAAAAACTCTCTTCGTTATCTGATTGGTTGTCCGAAGATAATTTTATGTTACTGTTTACCATAGAGCAGGTCTTTAGTGACATAAAAAATCAATTTTCTTTTTTTCCGCTTCAATTTTTCTCATGTGCACAGAACATTCATCACTCCAAGCAAAATGGTCAGTTGGCAGTTGTAATTTTAGTCGATCATTCATTTTCTTGCAGTTAATGCATTGGATGTCGTTTTGACAGTTTTCATTGTCGTCGTCATGTGTTCCGGAACAACGAGTGCATGCTTTTTCATTTCTGCAATCTTGTGATTTGTGCATGTAGCCATTGCACTTGTAACACTTTAAAAGTGAAATGTTGTCGAATACTCGACATCTATCCCATCCAATATTTACTCTGCCTTCTTGTAACATTCTATGGTATGTTTTTCCGTCAACTTCCGCGAAAATGATGTAGTTAACGTCACCTCGTTTCGTTTTGACTTCTTTTATAAATTTTATTTCAATTTTTGATTCAATTGTTTCGAGGTAATCATTTTGCATTTTAATTTATTATTGTATATACCTATACATACATAAATTAAATATTGTGTGCTAAATAGCAAGGGAAAGGCCTTGGAGATATAATTTTTTTAAAGGTTTTAGAAAATACAAATCTGTTGGAGACACCACCGACTGCAAATTTAACTGGGTCATGTTGTATGTACCCTACGGTCCACCTGTTAAAAAGGTTGCTCAACACTGCTATATGTATGTGGTAGGCAATCAGGCAATATTCTCGATGAACAAGAACAGAACGCAAATAGTTTCTTCTGTAAAGAAATCTATAACATATATTTGTTGTGCTAATTTCGTAATCTTGTTTTATGGTAATATGAAAGCAGACGTACGACAGACACTGTGTGGCGCCTAAAACCATAAACAAATCAATTTATTAAAATCCTTAATAATTTTATTCTCGACAGCGAATAATGTGCATTTATATTTATTGTCAAATTATTTTAAGTTTTTTCGGTAAATTTCATGTTATTGTCAAAACTGAATTTTGTTGATAAGTATATTTTTTGCGTAATGTTTGGAAGTTGGAAGTCCTAATTGCGACCCCTCTCCTCTATTCTGCATTTGTGTTTTTTTTTCTCATTTTCACTATGGCATTTTTCTTTCTTTATTTTGTTTATCGTTGATCATTTTATTAACATTATTTTTATACTATCTATGCAGGTACTTTAAAGCTGTGTGTTTTTTTTAAGATATTCCCTTTCTATCAATCCGCTTTATGTTTATCTTAAATCGTTATGTTTTTGGTATAACATATAAATCTTATGCGGAAACTTCACCGGTTCATTAAACATGTATTTTTTAAATGTAAAATATGTATAACAGTTTGTTTTCCTAACAAAACAAAATAAAATAAGCAAAAGATCAAGGACAATTCCGATGACGTGCAACACATAGGTAATATAATTTATTAGAATGCATCAGGAAGATGTATATCTAGGTGGGTACTATAAATGTTTATTTAATCAATTTTAAAGAACGATTTAATAATTCCACGAATGTTTATACACCTGCAATAAAACTTTTATATCTTAATAAATCTTAATCGACATTTGTTGATGAGTCGTAAATATTTTTCATTCAAGTTGCTCCCTCAGAGAGACATTTAAAAATCTCTATCTCTTTACATAATCAATAATTCTTTTCACTACAGTGTATTATATGTACATATATTGTGTCTATATAATATTATGATGTTTTACCCCTCCAACGTTTGAGGGTCATATATGACCGGGCGTTCATATTTTATAAAAGCATTTTTATCTTTTTTTTATAATACAGAAATACGTAATTTTTTTGACGTTAGAAAGATAAATAATAATTTAAAAATATAACTTACAGTTTGTCTCAAATATTTAATAAAATCAATATTTCAATGAAATTATTCACGTTTAACTTTCATTTGATAAAAAAGTAATGGGGCTTTTACAATGGGAAGATTGAAATTCTTACAATTTTCTACATAAGGGATAGTTATAAATTATAAACAATGGATGCAAAAAATCGGATTAATTATCAGAAATAATATGTTGACATAAAAACTCATATTCAGTAGACCATTATCCGCCGACCGTCGGGCGTCCCCCACAGCATATCTCTGTATATCCTATTATCTCTGGTATTTCCTATTATTGCATTGTCCGCTGCGTACATCACATTATATTCGACTTATCAAAGAGGATGTTAGATTTTAAAATTTCAAGATAATATTGTTTTTTTATTCCTTATAAATAATTGCACATTTTCAAAAATATTTATCAAATTGCATAAGCTTAATTATTTAAAAAAACACCTTTGAAATATATTTGTATTAGATTAGTAGCATGTCAAAAGTGAGAATCAGAACAAAAGAATTGCATTTTTGTAATGGTAAAATAGAATAAAACATTTAGCAATTACTAATTATTTGACCCGTATTTTGAACTGCAGACTCTCGTTGAGAGCATCTCGTTAAAATGCATACAGTTCGATGTCTAACAATAATAATATTATATAGGGTTTTCCAATAAGAAGTGTTATTTTTAATAGCCCGCTATTTCGGTAGATGTTACTTTTGAAGCTGTCATTTTTTGACATTTGACAAGTAGAAACTACGCCATTAATAAAAATGGAACGATACACGATGCTGATTGGGTCCTTGAAATGCGTCAAAATGATCCGAAATTCCATCGAAAAATCATCTTGACTGATGAGGCCCATTTCTACCTCGGTGGCTTCGTCAACAAGCAAAATTGTCGCATCTGGGGCTCGGAAAAACCAAGAGTTATTGTTGAAATGCCTTTCTATCCTCAACGTGTGACTGTTTGGTGCGGTTTATGGTCCAGCGGAGTCATTGGACCTTACTTTTTCGAAAATGATGCTGGAGCAATAGTTACGGTGAATGGATTGCGTTATCGAGAGATAATTAATGATTTTTTTTGGCCGGAATTGGATGGTATTGATCTGGACAACGTTTACTTTCAACAAGACGGCGATACGTGCCACACAAGCAACGAAACCATTGATCTTTTACGATTGAATATCAAAATAACACCTCTTATTGGAAAAGCCTGTATCTATCTATACAGGAACGGGCTCACACTCGTCAGGGAGATCATGTGGAGATTCCCCTTTCGTATTTTGACAATTTGCATACTAAGTTTTAAAAAATCCATTGTCTTTTCAGTCATTAATTATTGTTGTTATTTGCCCCATTCTTATCTTTTTATAATCCCTGGGGTGTCTGATATGTGAAAATATCAATGACTTCATTTATAAATATATGGTTTACACCATGTCAGGGATGTTTGGGTTCTCGACGAAGAATATGTGTAATCACCATTCGAGAGGTTGTTACGTTATTCCCATTTCCGCACAATCCATCGGAATTTTGTTTCGCTTAATTAATTGAGATAGCGGTATCGATTAGAACTAAATTCAACGCTTAACAATACTGATAAATGAATACCTTATCTTTTATCTGACGCAGATAGGATTTTTGCTCAGTTAATCAGCCAACGGCGAAGGTGACAGTGAACGTTATTATTAATCTTAGTGAAATTGTGAATATCTTCGTATTACAACAAGAATTATTAGTTTTGGAAAATACACGTAGCAACATTAAACGAACAAGCAGGTATAATATAATATAATTATTTGGATTGTCGATTGAATCACACCATTCCATTCAAAATCTTGGTATGTGTGGGGCTATTTATGTGATTATAATGATTTGTTTTATATTCTTTTATTCGTAAAGAGTTATGGCATCAGACATTAATAATTATTATATTTATTTTTTGGAATAACTTAATGAGTAAAACCTCAATTTGTAATATTTAATTATTGAAGACAATATTAGCGATTCCTGAACGAAAATCTGAATCAGGAAAATCAGAAAAAGTTACGGTCACATCTAGGACTCGAACCCAGCCTTGCCTTTCAGATTTTCATACAAGAATCGCTAGTATTGTCTTCAATAATTTAATAATTATTTTGTTTTTAATGAACATTCCACCAACTGTATTCTCCTTCCAGCTTTTAAAGGTGGATTTCAAAATGATTGTAGGTACTTTTAATAATACATTTAAAAATAAGTCACCGACAGGTTTTTCATATGTCCATGATGAAGGTAGGCGACACATTACTCTGACGCATCATGGCTACCTCAGGAATGTATGGCGAGGGATATGTTGAAATAGGCCAAGCCACGAATATATATCGCGCTCTGTCACAGACTGAAACCAAATACGTCACCCTTATTCATTGTTAGTTTCGTATGAAACCCGTAGACAGGATTCTCGTGTCCATGATGAAGTTAGGCGACACATTACTCTGACGCATCATGGCTACCTCAGGAATGTATGGCGAGCGATATGTTGAAATAGGCCAAGCCACGAATATATAGCGCGCTCTGTCACAGACTGAAACCAAATACGTCACCCTTATTCATTGTTAGTTTCGTATGAAACCCGTAGACAGGATTCTCGTGTCCATGATGAAGTTAGGCGACACATTACTCTGACGCATCATGGCTACCTCAGGAATGTATGGCGAGCGATATGTTGAAATAGGCCAAGCCACGAATATATAGCGCGCTCTGTCACAGACTGAAACCAAATACGTCACCCTTATTCATTGTTAGTTTCGTATGAAACCCGTAGACAGGATTCTCGTGTCCATGATGAAGTTAGGCGACACATTACTCTGACGCATCATGGCTACCTCAGGAATGTATGGCGAGCGATATGTTGAAATAGGCCAAGCCACGAATATATAGCGCGCTCTGTCACAGACTGAAACCAAATACGTCACCCTTATTCATTGTTAGTTTCGTATGAAACCCGTAGACAGGATTCTCGTGTCCATGATGAAGAGAGGAGACACATTACTCTGACGCATCATGGCTACCTCAGGAATGTATGGCGAGCGATATGTTGAAATAGGCCAAGCCACGAATATATAGCGCGCTCTGTCACAGACTGAAACCAAATACGTCACCCTTATTCATTGTTAGTTTCGTATGAAACCCGTAGACAGGATTCTCGTGTCCATGATGAAGTTAGGCGACACATTACTCTGATGCATCATGGCTACCTCAGGAATGTATGGCGAGCGATATGTTGAAATAGGCCAAGCCACGAATATATAGCGCGCTCTGTCACAGACTGAAACCAAATACGTCACCCTTATTCATTGTTAGTTTCGTATGAAACCCGTAGACAGGATTCTCGTGTCCATGATGAAGAGAGGAGACACATTACTCTGACGCATCATGGCTACCTCAGGAATGTATGGCGAGCGATATGTTGAAATAGGCCAAGCCACGAATATATAGCGCGCTCTGTCACAGACTGAAACCAAATACGTCACCCTTATTCATTGTTAGTTTCGTATGAAACCCGTAGACAGGATTCTCGTGTCCATGATGAAGTTAGGCGACACATTACTCTGACGCATCATGGCTACCTCAGGAATGTATGGCGAGCGATATGTTGAAATAGGCCAAGCCACGAATATATAGCGCGCTCTGTCACAGACTGAAACCAAATACGTCACCCTTATTCATTGTTAGTTTCGTATGAAACCCGTAGACAGGATTCTCGTGTCCATGATGAAGTTAGGCGACACATTACTCTGACGCATCATGGCTACCTCAGGAATGTATGGCGAGCGATATGTTGAAATAGGCCAAGCCACGAATATATAGCGCGCTCTGTCACAGACTGAAACCAAATACGTCACCCTTATTCATTGTTAGTTTCGTATGAAACCCGTAGACAGGATTCTCGTGTCCATGATGAAGTTAGGCGACACATTACTCTGACGCATCATGGCTACCTCAGGAATGTATGGCGAGCGATATGTTGAAATAGGCCAAGCCACGAATATATAGCGCGCTCTGTCACAGACTGAAACCAAATACGTCACCCTTATTCATTGTTAGTTTCGTATGAAACCCGTAGACAGGATTCTCGTGTCCATGATGAAGTTAGGCGACACATTACTCTGACGCATCATGGCTACCTCAGGAATGTATGGCGAGCGATATGTTGAAATAGGCCAAGCCACGAATATATAGCGCGCTCTGTCACAGACTGAAACCAAATACGTCACCCTTATTCATTGTTAGTTTCGTATGAAACCCGTAGACAGGATTCTCGTGTCCATGATGAAGAGAGGAGACACATTACTCTGACGCATCATGGCTACCTCAGGAATGTATGGCGAGCGATATGTTGAAATAGGCCAAGCCACGAATATATAGCGCGCTCTGTCACAGACTGAAACCAAATACGTCACCCTTATTCATTGTTAGTTTCGTATGAAACCCGTAGACAGGATTCTCGTGTCCATGATGAAGTTAGGCGACACATTACTCTGATGCATCATGGCTACCTCAGGAATGTATGGCGAGCGATATGTTGAAATAGGCCAAGCCACGAATATATAGCGCGCTCTGTCACAGACTGAAACCAAATACGTCACCCTTATTCATTGTTAGTTTCGTATGAAACCCGTAGACAGGATTCTCGTGTCCATGATGAAGAGAGGAGACACATTACTCTGACGCATCATGGCTACCTCAGGAATGTATGGCGAGCGATATGTTGAAATAGGCCAAGCCACGAATATATAGCGCGCTCTGTCACAGACTGAAACCAAATACGTCACCCTTATTCATTGTTAGTTTCGTATGAAACCCGTAGACAGGATTCTCGTGTCCATGATGAAGTTAGGCGACACATTACTCTGACGCATCATGGCTACCTCAGGAATGTATGGCGAGCGATATGTTGAAATAGGCCAAGCCACGAATATATAGCGCGCTCTGTCACAGACTGAAACCAAATACGTCACCCTTATTCATTGTTAGTTTCGTATGAAACCCGTAGACAGGATTCTCGTGTCCATGATGAAGTTAGGCGACACATTACTCTGATGCATCATGGCTACCTCAGGAATGTATGGCGAGCGATATGTTGAAATAGGCCAAGCCACGAATATATAGCGCGCTCTGTCACAGACTGAAACCAAATACGTCACCCTTATTCATTGTTAGTTTCGTATGAAACCCGTAGACAGGATTCTCGTGTCCATGATGAAGAGAGGAGACACATTACTCTGACGCATCATGGCTACCTCAGGAATGTATGGCGAGCGATATGTTGAAATAGGCCAAGCCACGAATATATAGCGCGCTCTGTCACAGACTGAAACCAAATACGTCACCCTTATTCATTGTTAGTTTCGTATGAAACCCGTAGACAGGATTCTCGTGTCCATGATGAAGTTAGGCGACACATTACTCTGACGCATCATGGCTACCTCAGGAATGTATGGCGAGCGATATGTTGAAATAGGCCAAGCCACGAATATATAGCGCGCTCTGTCACAGACTGAAACCAAATACGTCACCCTTATTCATTGTTAGTTTCGTATGAAACCCGTAGACAGGATTCTCGTGTCCATGATGAAGAGAGGAGACACATTACTCTGACGCATCATGGCTACCTCAGGAATGTATGGCGAGCGATATGTTGAAATAGGCCAAGCCACGAATATATAGCGCGCTCTGTCACAGACTGAAACCAAATACGTCACCCTTATTCATTGTTAGTTTCGTATGAAACCCGTAGACAGGATTCTCGTGTCCATGATGAAGTTAGGCGACACATTACTCTGATGCATCATGGCTACCTCAGGAATGTATGGCGAGCGATATGTTGAAATAGGCCAAGCCACGAATATATAGCGCGCTCTGTCACAGACTGAAACCAAATACGTCACCCTTATTCATTGTTAGTTTCGTATGAAACCCGTAGACAGGATTCTCGTGTCCATGATGAAGAGAGGAGACACATTACTCTGACGCATCATGGCTACCTCAGGAATGTATGGCGAGCGATATGTTGAAATAGGCCAAGCCACGAATATATAGCGCGCTCTGTCACAGACTGAAACCAAATACGTCACCCTTATTCATTGTTAGTTTCGTATGAAACCCGTAGACAGGATTCTCGTGTCCATGATGAAGTTAGGCGACACATTACTCTGACGCATCATGGCTACCTCAGGAATGTATGGCGAGCGATATGTTGAAATAGGCCAAGCCACGAATATATAGCGCGCTCTGTCACAGACTGAAACCAAATACGTCACCCTTATTCATTGTTAGTTTCGTATGAAACCCGTAGACAGGATTCTCGTGTCCATGATGAAGTTAGGCGACACATTACTCTGATGCATCATGGCTACCTCAGGAATGTATGGCGAGCGATATGTTGAAATAGGCCAAGCCACGAATATATAGCGCGCTCTGTCACAGACTGAAACCAAATACGTCACCCTTATTCATTGTTAGTTTCGTATGAAACCCGTAGACAGGATTCTCGTGTCCATGATGAAGAGAGGAGACACATTACTCTGACGCATCATGGCTACCTCAGGAATGTATGGCGAGCGATATGTTGAAATAGGCCAAGCCACGAATATATAGCGCGCTCTGTCACAGACTGAAACCAAATACGTCACCCTTATTCATTGTTAGTTTCGTATGAAACCCGTAGACAGGATTCTCGTGTCCATGATGAAGTTAGGCGACACATTACTCTGACGCATCATGGCTACCTCAGGAATGTATGGCGAGCGATATGTTGAAATAGGCCAAGCCACGAATATATAGCGCGCTCTGTCACAGACTGAAACCAAATACGTCACCCTTATTCATTGTTAGTTTCGTATGAAACCCGTAGACAGGATTCTCGTGTCCATGATGAAGAGAGGAGACACATTACTCTGACGCATCATGGCTACCTCAGGAATGTATGGCGAGCGATATGTTGAAATAGGCCAAGCCACGAATATATAGCGCGCTCTGTCACAGACTGAAACCAAATACGTCACCCTTATTCATTGTTAGTTTCGTATGAAACCCGTAGACAGGATTCTCGTGTCCATGATGAAGTTAGGCGACACATTACTCTGATGCATCATGGCTACCTCAGGAATGTATGGCGAGCGATATGTTGAAATAGGCCAAGCCACGAATATATAGCGCGCTCTGTCACAGACTGAAACCAAATACGTCACCCTTATTCATTGTTAGTTTCGTATGAAACCCGTAGACAGGATTCTCGTGTCCATGATGAAGAGAGGAGACACATTACTCTGACGCATCATGGCTACCTCAGGAATGTATGGCGAGCGATATGTTGAAATAGGCCAAGCCACGAATATATAGCGCGCTCTGTCACAGACTGAAATTAAATACGTCACCCTTATTCATTGTTAGTTTCGTATGAAACCCGTAGACAGGATTCTCGTGTCCATGATGAAGTTAGGCGACACATTACTCTGACGCATCATGGCTACCTCAGGAATGTATGGCGAGCGATATGTTGAAATAGGCCAAGCCACGAATATATAGCGCGCTCTGTCACAGACTGAAACCAAATACGTCACCCTTATTCATTGTTAGTTTCGTATGAAACCCGTAGACAGGATTCTCGTGTCCATGATGAAGTTAGGCGACACATTACTCTGATGCATCATGGCTACCTCAGGAATGTATGGCGAGCGATATGTTGAAATAGGCCAAGCCACGAATATATAGCGCGCTCTGTCACAGACTGAAACCAAATACGTCACCCTTATTCATTGTTAGTTTCGTATGAAACCCGTAGACAGGATTCTCGTGTCCATGATGAAGAGAGGAGACACATTACTCTGACGCATCATGGCTACCTCAGGAATGTATGGCGAGCGATATGTTGAAATAGGCCAAGCCACGAATATATAGCGCGCTCTGTCACAGACTGAAACCAAATACGTCACCCTTATTCATTGTTAGTTTCGTATGAAACCCGTAGACAGGATTCTCGTGTCCATGATGAAGTTAGGCGACACATTACTCTGACGCATCATGGCTACCTCAGGAATGTATGGCGAGCGATATGTTGAAATAGGCCAAGCCACGAATATATAGCGCGCTCTGTCACAGACTGAAACCAAATACGTCACCCTTATTCATTGTTAGTTTCGTATGAAACCCGTAGACAGGATTCTCGTGTCCATGATGAAGAGAGGAGACACATTACTCTGACGCATCATGGCTACCTCAGGAATGTATGGCGAGCGATATGTTGAAATAGGCCAAGCCACGAATATATAGCGCGCTCTGTCACAGACTGAAACCAAATACGTCACCCTTATTCATTGTTAGTTTCGTATGAAACCCGTAGACAGGATTCTCGTGTCCATGATGAAGTTAGGCGACACATTACTCTGACGCATCATGGCTACCTCAGGAATGTATGGCGAGCGATATGTTGAAATAGGCCAAGCCACGAATATATAGCGCGCTCTGTCACAGACTGAAACCAAATACGTCACCCTTATTCATTGTTAGTTTCGTATGAAACCCGTAGACAGGATTCTCGTGTCCATGATGAAGAGAGGAGACACATTACTCTGACGCATCATGGCTACCTCAGGAATGTATGGCGAGCGATATGTTGAAATAGGCCAAGCCACGAATATATAGCGCGCTCTGTCACAGACTGAAACCAAATACGTCACCCTTATTCATTGTTAGTTTCGTATGAAACCCGTAGACAGGATTCTCGTGTCCATGATGAAGTTAGGCGACACATTACTCTGATGCATCATGGCTACCTCAGGAATGTATGGCGAGCGATATGTTGAAATAGGCCAAGCCACGAATATATAGCGCGCTCTGTCACAGACTGAAACCAAATACGTCACCCTTATTCATTGTTAGTTTCGTATGAAACCCGTAGACAGGATTCTCGTGTCCATGATGAAGAGAGGAGACACATTACTCTGACGCATCATGGCTACCTCAGGAATGTATGGCGAGCGATATGTTGAAATAGGCCAAGCCACGAATATATAGCGCGCTCTGTCACAGACTGAAATTAAATACGTCACCCTTATTCATTGTTAGTTTCGTATGAAACCCGTAGACAGGATTCTCGTGTCCATGATGAAGTTAGGCGACACATTACTCTGACGCATCATGGCTACCTCAGGAATGTATGGCGAGCGATATGTTGAAATAGGCCAAGCCACGAATATATAGCGCGCTCTGTCACAGACTGAAACCAAATACGTCACCCTTATTCATTGTTAGTTTCGTATGAAACCCGTAGACAGGATTCTCGTGTCCATGATGAAGAGAGGAGACACATTACTCTGACGCATCATGGCTACCTCAGGAATGTATGGCGAGCGATATGTTGAAATAGGCCAAGCCACGAATATATAGGGCGCTCTGTCACAGACTGAAACCAAATACGTCACCCTTATTCATTGTTAGTTTCGTATAAAACCCGTAGACAGGATTCTCGTGTCCATGATGAAGTTAGGCGACACATTACTCTGACGCATCATGGCTACCTCAGGAATGTATGGCGAGCGATATGTTGAAATAGGCCAAGCCACGAATATATAGCGCGCTCTGTCACAGACTGAAACCAAATACGTCACCCTTATTCATTGTTAGTTTCGTATGAAACCCGTAGACAGGATTCTCGTGTCCATGATGAAGAGAGGAGACACATTACTCTGACGCATCATGGCTACCTCAGGAATGTATGGCGAGCGATATGTTGAAATAGGCCAAGCCACGAATATATAGCGCGCTCTGTCACAGACTGAAACCAAATACGTCACCCTTATTCATTGTTAGTTTCGTATGAAACCCGTAGACAGGATTCTCGTGTCCATGATGAAGTTAGGCGACACATTACTCTGACGCATCATGGCTACCTCAGGAATGTATGGCGAGCGATATGTTGAAATAGGCCAAGCCACGAATATATAGCGCGCTCTGTCACAGACTGAAACCAAATACGTCACCCTTATTCATTGTTAGTTTCGTATGAAACCCGTAGACAGGATTCTCGTGTCCATGATGAAGTTAGGCGACACATTACTCTGACGCATCATGGCTACCTCAGGAATGTATGGCGAGCGATATGTTGAAATAGGCCAAGCCACGAATATATAGCGCGCTCTGTCACAGACTGAAACCAAATACGTCACCCTTATTCATTGTTAGTTTCGTATGAAACCCGTAGACAGGATTCTCGTGTCCATGATGAAGAGAGGAGACACATTACTCTGACGCATCATGGCTACCTCAGGAATGTATGGCGAGCGATATGTTGAAATAGGCCAAGCCACGAATATATAGCGCGCTCTGTCACAGACTGAAACCAAATACGTCACCCTTATTCATTGTTAGTTTCGTATGAAACCCGTAGACAGGATTCTCGTGTCCATGATGAAGAGAGGAGACACATTACTCTGACACATCATGGCTACCTCAGGAATGTATGGCGAGCGATATGTTGAAATAGGCCAAGCCACGAATATATAGCGCGCTCTGTCACAGACTGAAACCAAATACGTCACCCTTATTCATTGTTAGTTTCGTATGAAACCCGTAGACAGGATTCTCGTGTCCATGATGAAGTTAGGCGACACATTACTCTGACGCATCATGGCTACCTCAGGAATGTATGGCGAGCGATATGTTGAAATAGGCCAAGCCACGAATATATAGCGCGCTCTGTCACAGACTGAAACCAAATACGTCACCCTTATTCATTGTTAGTTTCGTATGAAACCCGTAGACAGGATTCTCGTGTCCATGATGAAGAGAGGAGACACATTACTCTGACGCATCATGGCTACCTCAGGAATGTATGGCGAGCGATATGTTGAAATAGGCCAAGCCACGAATATATAGCGCGCTCTGTCACAGACTGAAACCAAATACGTCACCCTTATTCATTGTTAGTTTCGTATGAAACCCGTAGACAGGATTCTCGTGTCCATGATGAAGAGAGGAGACACATTACTCTGACACATCATGGCTACCTCAGGAATGTATGGCGAGCGATATGTTGAAATAGGCCAAGCCACGAATATATAGCGCGCTCTGTCACAGACTGAAACCAAATACGTCACCCTTTTTCATTGTTAGTTTCGTATGAAACCCGTAGACAGGATTCTCGTGTCCATGATGAAGTTAGGCGACACATTACTCTGACGCATCATGGCTACCTCAGGAATGTATGGCGAGCGATATGTTGAAATAGGCCAAGCCACGAATATATAGCGCGCTCTGTCACAGACTGAAACCAAATACGTCACCCTTATTCATTGTTAGTTTCGTATGATACCCGTAGACAGGATTCTCGTGTCCATGATGAAGAGAGGAGACACATTACTCTGACGCATCATGGCTACCTCAGGAATGTATGGCGAGCGATATGTTGAAATAGGTTAAGCCACGAATATATAGCGCGCTCTGTCACAGACTGAAACCAAATACGTCACCCTTATTCATTGTTAGTTTCGTATGAAACCCGTAGACAGGATTCTCGTGTCCATGATGAAGAGAGGAGACACATTACTCTGACGCATCATGGCTACCTCAGGAATGTATGGCGAGCGATATGTTGAAATAGGCCAAGCCACGAATATATAGCGCGCTCTGTCACAGACTGAAACCAAATACGTCACCCTTATTCATTGTTAGTTTCGTATGAAACCCGTAGACAGGATTCTCGTGTCCATGATGAAGAGAGGAGACACATTACTCTGACGCATCATGGCTACCTCAGGAATGTATGGCGAGCGATATGTTGAAATAGGTTAAGCCACGAATATATAGCGCGCTCTGTCACAGACTGAAACCAAATACGTCACCCTTATTCATTGTTAGTTTCGTATGAAACCCGTAGACAGGATTCTCGTGTCCATGATGAAGTTAGGCGACACATTACTTCGACGCATCATGGCTACCGTAGGAATATATGGCGAGCGACATGTTGAAATAGGCCAAGCCGCTAATATATACCGCGCTCTGTCACAGACTGAAACCAAATACGTCACCCTTATTCATTGTTAGTTTCGTATGAAACCCGTAGACAGGATTCTCGTGTCCATGATGAAGTTAGGCGACACATTACTCTGACGCATCATGGCTACCTCAGGAATGTATGGCGAGCGATATGTTGAAATAGGCCAAGCCACGAATATATAGCGCGCTCTGTCACAGACTGAAACCAAATACGTCACCCTTATTCATTGTTAGTTTCGTATGAAACCCGTAGACAGGATTCTCGTGTCCATGATGAAGAGAGGAGACACATTACTCTGACGCATCATGGCTACCTCAGGAATGTATGGCGAGCGATATGTTGAAATAGGCCAAGCCACGAATATATAGCGCGCTCTGTCACAGACTGAAACCAAATACGTCACCCTTATTCATTGTTAGTTTCGTATGAAACCCGTAGACAGGATTCTCGTGTCCATGATGAAGTTAGGCGACACATTACTCTGATGCATCATGGCTACCTCAGGAATGTATGGCGAGCGATATGTTGAAATAGGCCAAGCCACGAATATATAGCGCGCTCTGTCACAGACTGAAACCAAATACGTCACCCTTATTAATTGTTAGTTTCGTATGAAACCCGTAGACAGGATTCTCGTGTCCATGATGAAGTTAGGCGACACATTACTTCGACGCATCATGGCTACCGTAGGAATATATGGCGAGCGACATGTTGAAATAGGCCAAGCCACTAATATATAGCGCGCTCTGTCACACGCTGAAACCAAATACGTATTTGTTTTAATACTGGGACTGGCCACGCTATACAAGTTACCCTTTGTTTTAACTTAATTACTACAAGAAACTACTATTTACGCAGGGACAGATATATTTTCTACGAACCTTGTGGAGAGATGGCAAAAGATTCCCCTTTATTGAAATTCCCCCAAAAATTGTATTCTTATTTTATTAGTAAATGTTTTATATTACCCACGCTTAGTTTACCTTTTTAACATTTTGTACCTACGTAATTTTTTATTTGTAAAATGTATATGTAACTATGTAAAAAAATCGGGAAAAATAAAGGAAAAAAAAACTTTTTCATCATTTTATATTTTTTATTGTGCGTTTGAGGTTTGCGTTTCGTTTCAATCGAAATATGCATAAATTACTTATTTAACCAAAACTAAGAACCTAATAATAATAATATTTGGATGAGTTGTATATCGCCGTTTTTGTGCAAAATCACCTCAAGGGCTCTGAAAACCTATATTGTGTATGTAAATAGTTGTTTCTTGTAGTTATTGTTGAAACTGTGTAATTTACATAATCTGTATCTAAAAGTAGTGCGGTTGGGTAAATATTTCTGCAATCGTTATTTTTTTCGCTGCTGATTTTTTTATCCTTCGTTATCATTTTGTTCATTTCTGTGTAATATTATAGAATAATAACAATTTGTAACGATTCATTATCATTAAATTATGATAACAAATTTACTTAGGTACCTACTCATACATTCCCAATCAATTCTTTATTTTAAAGTTTTCATTCTTTTGTATTTTTGTACATATTATTAAGATACGTTGAGCCCCAGCTTTAAATAAACCATACAATCATAGCTCGTTCTCGTATCGTCATATCATGATAGTCTACATTGATAAAAACTAAATAATGCATTTAAATAATAAACGAGCACTAGAACAGATAATGTTAATTTACATCAAATGTTTTTAATAGTAAAAACGTAACTTTAGTTTCGTAGGAGAGGTGTTTTATTTAAAATCCCTTTAATCTCAATGGATTTTTTGATTGATTGTTATATAAATCATCTCTCTTGTTGGTTCGGCTAACAGAGCTGGAAGACGTAACAACTCATGAATCATGTCAAGAGTACATACCATAAGTATGAATATGAAAAGGTAGGTAGGTTTGTGATGCTGAAATATAGAAAAGGGGGTATGTGTATTGTGTAAATCGTGATACAGTTAGATAATTGTAGCGGCAAGCTACTACCTAATAAGTTCTGGAACATCGATATGTGCAACGCGCATCGCATTTGGAACTTAACGAGATAAGCGGCGAAAGCACGTCGATCTACTCGCAACTGCCGGGAAGATTCTCGATTCTACCAAACCATATTCTATACTTGTTTCCTATACAGGGTGTCCGGAAACTCGTAGTACAAGCGGGAAACTGGTGAATCTACATCACATTTGGAGTCGATTTTGTAGTATATTTTTTTTTATTTGAGCTTTCGTTATCGAGTAAATCGAGTTTGAAGTTGATTTTATTTTTTTTTTTTTAATCAAATTCTTATAAATTATTACTGAAGATCAAAGTACCCAACTAATTAAAACTATTTGAAAGTAAAACAAATGAAGAAACTCGGATTTGAAGCATTATTTTGAAATCACCCTTCATTTAACCCGGTGTAATCATAAAATATTTCTGCTCTGCAGGGTTAAAACATCTGTTATTCAACCCTAAACACCAGAAAAAACTTTAACCCTAAAATAGCCGAAAAATATTTTTTTTTGGTTTTTTTTTTTTTTTTGAAAATGCTCAAATCAAAAAACTTTATGTTTTTTTTGGGTTCCCCATGTGGTGTAGATTCTCCAGTTTCCCGCTTGTACTACGAGTTTCCGGACACCGTGTATATCATCTACGTCACGGTACTCAGTCCATAAACAGTCCAATAGATAAACCACTCACTACATCGATATCTTCGGGCTTTTTTTATGGTAAAAGTTTGTACCGTAAATAAACCGCTCACTAGATCGATATTTTCGGGCTTTTTGTATGCAAAAAAGTTTGTACCGCAAATAAACCACTCACTAGATCGATATATTCGGGCTTTTTGTATGGAAAAAGCTTGTACCGTAAATAAACGGTCTCAGAGGCCTAAAGGCCTCAGCACGGGTAAGCCACCCAGTGAGGTCAACATTACTGGATAACTATAAAATGTAAAAAAAATATTGTACCAAAAAAAAAAAAAATACAGTGTGTGGCAAGCCTACGCACGACGGAAGTGAAACTTTTAGTATTCTTCTCTCTCTCTTTTCATTATTTTCTCTCTTTTTTTTTGTCTATTGACATATTTATAAGTAGCATGTGATAAAAAAATTAAAAGTTATAAAAGGGGGAGGGGGGGTTGAAGTTTGAAATGAAAAATGTATTGAATTGGTTTTCATTTAATCTGACATCTGACAGTTACGTTTTTCACATTCATACAGAATAATGTGATGGTAATGGCACGGACATTTCTTGATGCATTACCATCATATAGAAAATTTAATATAGGTTTGGGTACTTTTATTTATTATTTCTTAGTTATTAAATTTCTTTATACATCGAGAAACTACAGAAAATACATACAGAGAAATAACATTTCAAAGGCATAATATAAATTAGATAGATATAATATAGGCAACATATGCGTAGAATTTTAAAATCGTCATTGAAAAACAACAAAAAACCTCACATTAAAACACACAGTACTTAAATCATCAGTAACATCAGAAACGAAGTAGGTATTGTTTTTGGTAATTATGCGGGTGTGGCAGAATAGGCAATATTTAGGAAAAAACATTTGAATAGAGTAAATTGTTAAGATCAAATACTAGCATTACATAACATAATGATACCTTAATCAGGAATTGTGTGAAGTAGAAGATTACAGTAAAAACATTCGAATAGAGTAAATTGTTAAGGTCGAATACTAGCAATAGGTACATAACATAGTGATGCCTTAATCTGGAATTGTGTGAAGTAGAAGATTACAGTAAAAACATTTGAATAGAGTAAATTGTTAAGGTCAAATACTAGCAATACATAATATAGCGATGACTTAATCTGGAATTGTGTGAAGTAGAAGATTACAGTAAAAAATATATTTTAATGATAATAATAATCGTATAATTTGTATAGCGCTGTTTTTGTGAAAACTATCTCCGAGTGTATGTCTGATTTGCAGATTAAGGCATCAATAAGTTATATTCATTGTAATTGGCTTCTGTGATTGTGGGTTCTAGTCATACGCCGAAGATTTTAATTTAAATTTAGCAAGGAACAAGAAAATTTGGATTAATAATATCATAAAAATAATAGTTTGGATAATTTGTATAGCGCCGTTTCAGTGAAATATTACGTCAAGGGCGCTTTAAATATAATATATTAGTACAGGTTGAAGACTGATTGAAGTTCATCAGTTTGGCACTTGGGATAATACAGAAGTGAAATGACAGAGGACAAACTGAATATTTAAAGCGTGAATAAAACCTGTACTGTTTAATGCCGAACAAAACCCAGAAGTTCAGTTAATCATAAATACTTTTATCCAATTTGTTAACCAATGTTTTCCCTATTTCAAAATCTATGCAGGCATTTGAAGAAATTAATGTTTTGGAATGTAATATTCCGGATAATGTTTTGGTTGACAAACGGTTTCTAATTTTAGTTTTATTTAGATTAATTTGCGAAAATAGTCTCTCTACTGTTGCACTTGAGTGCGGCAAACACAGCATTGTTAAAATAAATTTTGAAAGCTTAGGAAATTTAAGAGTGTCATCGCCCAATTTTGTTTGACTGATTCTAATCCAAAATTGTAAAATCAAATGGTCGGGCGATGGGCCAAAATCAAAACATTGCAACTCTCTCCACTCTCTATCAAGGTCATTTAAATCTCTCTCTCCTACCAGATTTGGATATAACATTGCTAGAGGAGCGATCGACCTGCATTGTTTTGACTTGACACTAACCGGATCTAATACTTTCAAATGTTTTAATATTTTCACTGTTTTATCTCTAAAGTTAAATCTTTTTAAAATTTGGCTAACGCCTTCAATATAAAATTCTAAGCATCTCTTTCTTAAATTATCTAGACTTTCAGAATCTATTTCAATCAGTCCGTTTGATATTTTGCCAGCCAGTACACCACCCAAGTACACATTTTCTAATGTAAGAAAATAGCGCGGATTATTATATTCAACATCTACTAGCTGGGTCCAGTTTAAATAATTCGGTTCAATATAACAACCTAGAATAGTTTTTAGAGTAGATTCTACACGGCTATATAAGAGATGGATTTTAATTTTTTCTGACTGCATCTCTAAATTGAGATCATAAAAAAAAGATAAAGAAAATTCTAAGAAAAATAAATACATTTTGACTAAGGGATCTCTGAGTTTGTCTAAAATAGATGCGGCTGCGGGAATGTTTTCCTGAAGATGAGCATGTGTAAAAAATAATACGAGTGCTTCGTATTGCTCTAGCAACCTTTTCACAACCGCGATCAAGGATAACCACCTGGTTTGAGATGGGTGGAGAAGTTTGTGTGGTTTGAGCGACAGAAATTCCTGAAATTCGACTAACTCAGACTGTCGCTTATAACTGTTTTTTAAATAGGAATATATGTCCCTTGCTAAATTTTCCACACCGGATGGAATCTTTTCACACGCATTGCTAGCACACAAGTGAAAAGAGTGACACACACATTTCATTATAAAATGACCTGGAATATCATTTTTGAAAAGAGAAGAAAGCGAATGCCTAGAACCCATCATCACATTGGCACCATCTGCAGCAAAGCCCACCATATTAGCAGCATAAGGGATATTATTTTTAATAAAAAAATCTTTAATTTCACTATAAATATTATCGGCAGTTGCAGAAGGCACGGGAACTAAATTCAAAAATAAATCTACTACTTGGTTAACGCTATTATCAAAAACTCTACTTACTAAGGCTAAATGCTTAATGCTGCTAATATCAGTGGACTCATCTACAATCAAAGAAAATTTATTCTCCCTTAATAATTGACACACTTTGTCAAAACCAACTTTCCCCGTGACGTTATTGACAATTGCTGTGCATTTTCTCCTGCAACATGTAACTTTTTTGGCAATTTCCGAGTCTGGGAAAAGAGCTTGGCCCAACTTGCTCAGATGGTCCATGGCATTAAATGGTATGTTATGTTCTACAGCAAAGGCGGCCAACCTGAAATTACAAATAAATAATTAACAAAATAGTAGATATTATACATTTCAAAAAATGTTATAAAAATAGAGTAGATTTTTTTCATATTAATGTCAAATAATTTAAAAATACAGTTTAGAACCAATAGCGTACCTTATCTCAGCTTCTTTTATTTTTGAAACTTCTGCTGTCCTTTTCTGTATAGCTTGCATACCAAATAATGTGGGCTGGGAAGCGGCAGCTCTGATATTCGTAGTGTGTTTGATACTTTTCGCATGTTTTTGAATCTCTGACTTTCCACAAACAAAATCTTTATTGCAGGCATTACAGTAGAAGAATGTTGGCCCCTTTTTGCTCTCTTTTAACCACCCTTTAAAACTTTCATCAGTCTCCCACTTCTCTTGATATTTTTTGGGTATAATAAGTTTTCTTGCACTTCTTGGCCGAAGACGAAGTTGACGAAGCGTCTTCCTCATCTGACAGGTTCCTCCTTAAGCCAGAAGTAGAAGGTGTTGAATCCATCGTTTTGGCCTATAATAAATACTACATTATATTCAGGATGCACTTTTAAGTTGTCTTAATGATATATTAGAAAGTAGCAGCTCAACATTGAACTTATATTGTGTTACACTAACACCTAACACCGTTTTATATGTTTATTAATTGGAAAGAGATTGGAATGATTGGAACGTAGTAGATGTACTTATAATATTGTGCTTTTCCAAATAAAACAGTGTTTACTAATGTAATAATATTGCCAATTAATAGTTTCAAACTATGTATGTACTTACCACAGAATTCCTAGTAAAAACCACTAACTTTGTAATAAAAAATCAAATAATTAACTGCAATCACCGAAAGACAAGATAATTTCTTGCAATATTCATAGAAAAAAACGTAATCGGAAACCTATAAATATCTTTGAGGAATCCCCATTAATGGTTTTTATTTTCATAAATACACATTATTTTGAGTTGTCAGTGTTAAAAAAAATATTATTTAAGAATAATGGGAATCCCAATAATATAAAATTATAATAAAACCATTTTCACTAGCAATCCCAGCTATATTGTAATATGTAAAAAAAATTTTTACCAGAAATCGAAATTTCCCTAGATTTCGTAACATTTTGTGCTAATTTCCCTTTTCACTAGACAATATTTTTCTCCCCTAGATCTAGGGAAATTTCCCTAGACATCCCATCACTGCTACTACCTAGGGCCTAGTAGTCCAAGCGATGACCGTAAAAATCCCATCCCATAGGCCACATGAATCAAATTAGTACTGGGCTTTAACCCCAAATAAGATTAGTTAAAAAAACGCATTCATCCAGATTTCGGCCCGGGAGGAGTCTTGGAAAGCGACGACTCCCGGTGTCATTTTTGGGATGAAAATATCCGACGTGCCACATTACCAAAACTAGGTAACGGCAAAAGTTGATTGCAAATTTGTTATGAAAAAAAAATCGTTCGGCCAACTTTTGTGTGGGGAGAAGTACCTAACAAATGACATTGTAGGTATCCTCCAGATGCGGCAAAATATCTCATCGGCCACACGAATGAAATCGATGTCAGAATTTAGATAAAAATTCCCTGTTTACGAATATGTCGTTCGGCCGAAATTCGGCCGAGGAGAACCTTGTGGTCTACGCAGGGCCGTATTTGTACTTTTCACAAGTATAGGCCACTTCGTTTGCGCCGCCCCCTACCCCCTTCTTGGAAATTGCCACCGATAATATCTACCATAAAAAAAAAAAATTAAAAAAAAAAAAAAAAAAAAAACATAATCACTCAGTTTTAGGCTGCCATTAGGTGACACACAATTTTCAAAATAAATATTCAAATGTAGGAAGTAGGTATTCAAAAATAAAATAAACAAACGAATTAGTACAATTTAATTTAATTAGTAAAATTTAATAAAAGATTTACAATTTTTTTCGGTTTTTTTTTATTGACAAAATCATCTATAATATCTTCATAGCTTATAGTATTCATTAAGTCTGCTTCAACATTATACAGAGATTGTTTCCTCAAAAACTTAAAAAGATTCAGTAATGATGTCGATTCAGGTTTCTCTGTCGTCTTATTAGAGAAAATGTGACTACAAAAGTGTACACATTCCTGAACTAAATCGTCTTTTAAATCATTACAGTAATATTGCACAAGAGACTGAGCTTTTTCTGAGACTCTTTATGTTGAAAGTTACCTCATTCTTGTTAAAAATGAAATTTTTTCTTTAAAGATTATATATGCACCATGTCTTCTCTCTAATTCAGCTCTCAGTCTGTCCAGAATTACCAAAAAGGTGTTGACTCTGAAAGAGTCTCTGGAGGTTGTTTCAATTTCCTCATTTGATGCTTCGTCTATGAAGTTTTTTCTCTTAGGGTTCCTCTTACTCTTGTCGCCCTGATATTGCTTAAGTGCGCTCATTTCAGTTGCACTTTTTTCGAAAAAATCAAAGTTTTCTCGCTCTGCTATTGTAAATTCGAGAAGAGATCCATAAAGATCAGATACCGTCAGTACATCAACAGATGAGTTCTAAATCTGAGCACTCACTTTATTTAATCTGTCCAAAATAGCATTCCAAAATACGATCATAAATGCCGTTTCTAGTTTCTCCAATTTAAGGCGAATTCCCTTTGCTTCAATTCGTGGGATGGGTTTCTATGTAGCGTCATTTTCAATAATTTTTAAAACCGTAAGTACCTACTTCATCCCAGGAATATCTTACACTTTGACAGTCATCTGCTCTTGCTGACCAACGTGTGAGGTTTACTCTCTTCAGCGTCTTTCGTTTTCCTATTTCATTAGCCATTTTTTTCCAACGGTCGGTTGACTTCACAAAGAAAGTATATACCTCTTCCAGCAACATGAAGAAGTGACAGGCTTCTGTACAAGACTCAGCGGCCGAGGTTCCCACCAAATTTAATGAATGAGCTGAACAAGGGACGAAAATGGCAAGTGGTGCTTGTTCTTGAATTTTGGCTTGTAAACCATTATAAATTCCTGACATGTTCGAGGCATTATCATATGACTGACCCCGGCAGTCTTCTAGATTTACGTTCAACTTTTCTAGCTCTAAAGTAATGGCATCAAACATATCTTGAGCCTTGTGTCCTACAGAAGGTAAGAATTTAAGAAATCTCTCACATGGCTCTCCATTATTTAAAACATATCTAATCACAAGTGTCAGTTGATCTACGTGTGCTGCATCCGGTGTAGAGTCTACAATTTATTGACACAAGTATACACAAGAAACTGCCGCTTTGCACTGTCGGCCGGCCCGGCGCGCGCGTGATACGGTATATTATGTGTTCGTACGGGCGCGGGCGGGAAGCGGGGGTGACTGTTCATCACATCACCCGCCCCCGATCCGCCGCCACCCTTTACCCTTGCCGCCCGGGCAGTAGCATAAATATAAGTAACTATCTAACTAAAGTACTAGGAATTAGCGCCTTTAAAAATGATATTTATCGTCTAATAGTTATAAAACTCTGTCTATCCACAGGGACTTTTTTTTGTTTATAATCGCATACACGGCTTACCAAAGCGAGCGAGTGCCGCCCCCTGAACTCTGCCGCCCCTAGGCCGCGGCCTATAAGGCCTATTGACAAATCCAGGACTGGGTCTACGCGATTATTCGAGCGAAAAATACCTTTCTTCTAGCGACATTTTTAAATTACCCGCTTAAGGAGCATCAGCTTGGTGAACGGTGAGTGCCGGTGCTGACAAGGGGCGGCCGCGGCCATCTGCCGGCACTTATGATGACGATTTTTTTTTTCATAACAAATTTGCAATCAACTTTTGCCGTTAGTTTTGGTAATGTGGCACGTCGGATATTTTCATCCCAAAAATGACACCGGAAGTCGTCGCTTTCCAAGACTCCTCCCGGGCCGAAATCTGGATGAATGCGTTTTTTTAACTAATCTTATTTGAGGTTATAAAGCCCAGTACTAATTTGATGATGGATGGGATTTTTACGGTCATCGCTTGGACTATTTGACAAGGGGCGCTAAAATTTTACACGCGCCAGGGACGGCCCTGATTAGACGAACAATTACATTAACGCCTTTTAACTACATACGAGTAGTATAACTTAAATCATAAGACATAAACCATAATATGAGAAATACAAATCGCGTGAGTAATAAAAGCTTGAAAAGATAATAATGTAATAAAAGCTTGTAAAACAGCAAAGGATATTATGAAATGGAAGTTAAGAACATGTATTTAATATTTCTATTTTTGATACTGACAATTCGTGGTGGAATTCCACTATAATGATATATTGAAACAAATTTAAATCTTTTTTCCACTTGTGAAAAATGAATCTAGAGAGAACGTGATTTAAATTAGAAAGAGAATCTTATGCTTTATTATGATATGTTTGTTTAAAGAATAATAATTGTTTCCTTTGACATATCGCAGCTGTTTGTTTAAAGAATAATAATTGTTTCCTTTGACATATCGCAGCTGTTTGTTTAAAGAATAATAATTGTTTCCTTTGACATATCGCAGCTGTTTGTTTAAAGAATAATAATTGTTTCCTTTGACATATCGCAGCTGTTTGTTTAAAGAATAATAATTGTTTCCTTTGACATATCGCAGCTGTTTGTTTAAAGAATAATAATTGTTTCCTTTGACATATCGCAGCTGTTTGTTTAAAGAATAATAATTGTTTCCTTTGACATATCGCAGCTGTTTGTTTAAAGAATAATAATTGTTTCCTTTGACATATCGCAGCTGTTTGTTTAAAGAATAATAATTGTTTCCTTTGACATATCGCAGCTGTTTGTTTAAAGAATAATAATTGTTTCCTTTGACATATCGCAGCTGTTTGTTTAAAGAATAATAATTGTTTCCTTTGACATATCGCAGCTGTTTGTTTAGAGAATAATAATTGTTTCCTTTGACATATCGCAGCTGTTTGTTTAGAGAATAATAATTGTTTCCTTTGACATATCGCAGCTGTTTGTTTAAAGAATAATAATTGTTTCCTTTGACATATCGCAGCTGTTTGTTTAAAGAATAATAATTGTTTCCTTTGACATATCGCAGCTGTTTGTTTAAAGAATAATAATTGTTTCCTTTGACATATCGCAGCTGTTTGTTTAAAGAATAATAATTGTTTCCTTTGACATATCGCAGCTGTTTGTTTAAAGAATAATAATTGTTTCCTTTGACATATCGCAGCTGTTTGTTTAAAGAATAATAATTGTTTCCTTTGACATATCGCAGCTGTTTGTTTAAAGAATAATAATTGTTTCCTTTGACATATCGCAGCTGTTTGTTTAAAGAATAATAATTGTTTCCTTTGACATATCGCAGCTGTTTGTTTAAAGAATAATAATTGTTTCCTTTGACATATCGCAGCTGTTTGTTTAAAGAATAATAATTGTTTCCTTTGACATATCGCAGCTGTTTGTTTAAAGAATAATAATTGTTTCCTTTGACATATCGCAGCTGTTTGTTTAAAGAATAATAATTGTTTCCTTTGACATATCGCAGCTGTTTGTTTAAAGAATAATAATTGTTTCCTTTGACATATCGCAGCTGTTTGTTTAAAGAATAATAATTGTTTCCTTTGACATATCGCAGCTGTTTGTTTAAAGAATAATAATTGTTTCCTTTGACATATCGCAGCTGTTTGTTTAAAGAATAATAATTGTTTCCTTTGACATATCGCAGCTGTTTGTTTAAAGAATAATAATTGTTTCCTTTGACATATCGCAGCTGTTTGTTTAAAGAATAATAATTGTTTCCTTTGACATATCGCAGCTGTTTGTTTAAAGAATAATAATTGTTTCCTTTGACATATCGCAGCTGTTTGTTTAAAGAATAATAATTGTTTCCTTTGACATATCGCAGCTGTTTGTTTAAAGAATAATAATTGTTTCCTTTGACATATCGCAGCTGTTTGTTTAAAGAATAATAATTGTTTCCTTTGACATATCGCAGCTGTTTGTTTAAAGAATAATAATTGTTTCCTTTGACATATCGCAGCTGTTTGTTTAAAGAATAATAATTGTTTCCTTTGACATATCGCAGCTGACGCGTCGTCCCCAAAATCTCCAAACGCGTCTTCTTTTTCCTGTAGCTCTAAATGCCATTCCTCTTACCAAGAAAAAGACAACATTTGAGGCCAATGATTACACATTATTCAAACAAAAGATACCAAACAATGATGGACAAACAAAAAACTAGTCTAGTATTGTAAACATGGTTATTAAATTAGTATTATTCAATTACACAGATAAAACGAATCAAAAATATTATAAGAAAAAGGGGACATTTATATTTCGCCACTAGTTATTGTTTGTGATGGATTCACAGAATTTCTAAGGTCCGAGGAACAAAACTTCTTAAGGTGACACAATACCCTGATTCACTGCTCACATTTTAATTATTTCTGATGTACGTGTTACTAAAATCGTAAATGTTTCTAGAGGGATTCCCAGAGATGCAAGTTATTTATATTTAAGATTGAGATTTAAGAGAGGAAAATATCATTGGAAAATTTTTTTATTAGAAAACACAAATTACGACATCAAAAACGTACGTTGGAGATATATTTTCTGAAAAAACAAAAGTTGGGAATATTTAATTATCCGTGTACATTGTACGCACTTTATATGCTACAGGGTCGTTCGAAAGAATCAGTCAGAATACGCATTTGGCGATAATTTTGTGTTGTTTAATTTCCAGGGAAAATAATCAACTATGGACTATCAGGAGTTTATGTCTGTCATCGATGTTTCATGTATAAATTTTAAAACTTATGCCAAAGTACATGAAACTGTTGGTAGTCAAAAAGTGCCACGAACCAAATGAATTTTGATTCGTGATATGCGATTCGAATCATGTTTTTGTTCATAATTTCTATTCTATTGTCCAATTCACTATTGCATTGGTATAATTCAACATATTTAATATTTTTGTGTTACTTTTTGTCAGTTTCATATTGTCATATTTTTCAATTGAAATTTACCTCGTGAATTTAATAACATTTCGAAAATTAGACGAGTCAGGTATTTCTACCTCCGTTAACCATAAAAACAAATGGTGACCGGATAAATCATAAAAATAATAATTAATCACATCTTTAAAAAGTTATATAAAGTCATGGAAAGTGATGAAACAGAAACTTTATTAACTGGGTTAAGTAAGTTAGGTTAGGTTACTTTTTTTTCATCGTTTCTAATGACTTTATATCACTTTTTAAAGGCGTGTTGAATTGTCGATGTGTTTATTTATCATTGAAACAAAACAAATACATAAAAGCGATACAATATTATGCAATCGCATAACTACGATATGTAGGTAGGTACCGTAGAAAATAGGACATATAGCTAGTCCTAAATCTTCACACACTTAGTCCCAATTTTGAAAATTACACTTACATTCAAAGCTAATTTGAGTTCATTGAACCAGAATTTTCAGACAACAGAAATTAGTATTATTGATGTGATGACACAAAGACTTTATTAAAGGCCTCCGTGGTTTTATTTCACTAACTATTTGGCATCCGTGGTCGAGGTATTAGCAAATATCTAGTACCAAATTTAAGTTTTGTATGAAAAAGGCTACTCAACCGTTCCTCTTACCACGCATACACAACTTAGGTAATTATACAGAAGTAGCAGATATTTTAATAGCACTCGTTTCCACAAACTCGAACCGCGTAGGGAAATAAAATATACAATATTCACGAATACCGGGCTAGCTCAAGCAGGTTTGGTGTCTCCAGTTCGTTTGTATGGAGAGAGAACAGCCGCCTCCTATAGGTTGATAGAATAAGGGATTTCTTGGAAATAAAACAATCTAATTATGGTGCTACAAAATTCCTTCAAGAAGACCTATATTACAACACGTGAATCTACGTGTAGGAAAAGCTTAAATCTCTTTGTGAACGGTTAAAAGAATGGAAAATGATGTTAAATTTATTGGAAGAGGAGCAGAGACAGAAATAAACAGAATAAAACTGGAACGATACCTCAGAGCGATGATTTTGTAGACGTCCAGGGTGGCAGCAGCGGCAAATACTGACTCCAAATATACTAGTAATTATTATAATTTTTGGTGGCAAACACTGTTTTGCAAAGCAAATCTCGAATTCCAAGCGGAGAAGCGAAACAACCTGTGCTCACGAAAGCTAAGAACCAAGAGAGCTCTGCTCGCCAGCACCTCTGGGAATCCGGCGGTTTAGCCCCGCCTACCCCGGTAATGGTTACATCCACTTTTAACGCAGCCACGGGGTTACCATATGAAAGAATTTAAATGGACAAAGTGTTGAGTGTTTTCATTTTGAGAAAGTTCATTTCATAACACACCGAAAGAACTTACAAAAAGCATCTCACGTATTTCTTGAAAAGTTTCGAAGATTTTTCGTAGAATTTTACTCTCAGAGACTTCTAGGTTGGTTTCATCATTTTGTGTGAGGCAGCATGTCTCACAATCTTAAGTCTGATTTTCGATTTATAAATGAGCAGTTTGGTTTTTCGAACCTAGTAGTCCATTACAGGTATGGTAATTGATTAATTAATTTTTTGTATGAAAATTTTCAGGAAACCCGTGCGGTGCACGGCCAAACGCCAAAATAATGCAATTTTTTGTAATATGCACTCTAGAACACCCAAAAGTCACGAGCCGCCAATGATGGTAACATCTGCTTCCTGCAACAAATGTTAATAAGACAAGGTTTTATGCATAACATAAAGGATAATAAATTATTATAAACAATAATTAGTCGCTTTCTCGTCGGCGATATTTATTTTTACTCGGGAGATATTTTCAATTTGTATTGATATTTTAGGCGACTAATTATTGCTTGCAAGGATGTTGGGAGGTTACATATTAATACTTTGGTATGGTACACAAATACAATATAATGACTTTTTTTTAAATATGATAGGAATAATAATAATATAATGTTTAAAATTAAACGTTTGTTACAATACGTAATAATGCATAGTGTAATCTGTATCTTTTCAGAGCCATGGAGGTCGGAGTTCACCTTCGGTGTTTACTCCTAGCATTTGCTTTCACACTCCCCTGCGTACTCAGTCAAGGTAAGTGACCCCACTACATAATTGTGGGTGAAAGTATCGCATAGAAATGTCATCATTTATATATGTGTTGTATATTTTCCTCCAAATACAACATCTGAACAGTATCAATTATTTTACGACAAAACTATAAGTGAAAGTGTAAAGTTACAATCAAAAAATATTATTATTTTCGGTGATTTTAACTTTCCCTCAGGGAAAAACCCAATTGACGTTTTCGATTACTTTTGTTCTTTTTATAATTTAACACAATTCAACACTGTTTATAACATAAATGCACACATGTTAGACCTAGTATTAAGTAATGTAAATTCTAAAAATGCTGTTATCTGCCGCCATAACTCCCCATTAGTCAGAGAGGATATTCATCACCCTTCACTTTCATTCACATTCGATTACACAACTCAATCACATATACAAACAGACACATTGCCTCCAGACATAAACATGGGTTGGATTTTCCACGAAAGCTCAGATAACACACTTAAGAATGCCTTAGAACAACATCACTGGAATCATTACGATTGCCTTGACGTAAATCTAGCTGTCGAAATGTTTTATGAACAGCTCAATAATATTTTCAACATTTGTTTTAAGAAAAGATCTACACGTATGCTCAAAGATGTTAGACAATATCCGAAATGGTTTAGTGGGGAAATCATTCACCTCATACGAGAAAAAACTAAAATGCACTATCTTTGGAAAAAAACAAAATCCGAACATGCCTTAGCTAACTTTAAAACTTTGCGAAAATCAATCAAACGGTTAATTGGTCAGGCCTACACTGACTTTACACGTGAGGCCGAGAACAGTATAATAACAGACCCAACTCGATTTTGGTCTTACACTAACGATAAACGCCGCGGCTGTGACAAACTTAACCACATGGACTACAAAGACAATAAATATGATGGATCGTCTGAGATCGCCGCAGGTTTCGCACACTATTTTCAATCAGTATTTAGCGACAATATACCCAAACTTGACATATCCTCTATAGCTTCATCGTCATTTAACTCTTTACCTGTACAAATTCATGAAATTAACGATGACGATATTATTACAGCTTTCCATAAGCTAAAACCTAAATACTCCGTCGGCCCAGATTGTATTCCACCTATAATCCTCAAAAGATATGCAAGTTATTTTGTTCAACCTCTAAAACATATTTTTAACCTATCACTTCGCAAAAATATATTTCCGGAAATGTGGAAACTAACGAAAGTAACGCCTATACATAAAAAAGGAAAAAAGTCAGAAATAGATAATTACAGACCTGTAGCTGTGTTGTCAGCACCCGCAAAACTTTTAGAAACCATAATTTATTCACAGATATATAACCAAACAAAACACGCACTCACCGAAAATCAGCACGGATTTCGTCCCACACTGTCACCTTCAACGAATCTTATGAATCTCATTACCTATATTAATAATTCATTTGAAAATTTTGTACCTGTTGATGTGATTTATACAGACTTCGAGAAAGCATTTGATAAAGTCGACCATGATATTTTATTAAAAAAATTAAGTGACATCGGATTCTCTCAGAATTTCCTCGCTTTTGTGGCTAGCTACTTACGCAATCGTCGTCAGTATGTCAGTTACGGACACCATATCTCTCACGAATACAAAACTAACTCCGGGATTCCCCAGGGATCGAATCTAGGACCCCTTCTCTTTCTCTTATTCATCAATGACATTGGCAACACTATAAACCACTCAAAATATCTCCTTTTTGCTGACGATATAAAACTTTTCAAAGCAATCAAAAGTTACATCGATTCCATTCTTCTGCAGAACGATCTTGATTCTCTTGTCAAATGGTCGGAACTGAACAACTTACCCTTCAGTATTCAGAAATGCAGTGTCGTTACATTTACAAGGTCCAAAGATACATTCCTGTTCCCCTACCACATTAATAAACATGAATTAACACGTAAAAATGAGATTCGAGACCTTGGCGTAATTTTTGAAGCAAATCTCTCTTTCAAATCCCATATATCTGATATTGTCTCCCGTGCCAACAAAATGCTTGGATTTGTTCTTCGTAATTCAAGATCATTTACCAACGGAATCGCAATCCGAAGAACGTATGAAGCACTTGTTCGCAGTATCTTGGAATATAGCTCCATTATTTGGGCCCCTTCTGAGCAAAACCATATTCTTGAAATAGAAAAAGTACAAAAGAGATTCATGCGTTACCTATATATGAGGGAATATATGTACTACCCTTTCCTGTATCCATCCTTATTCTTAGCAGGAATGCTCGATCTTAATACATTAGAAGCCCGCCGAAAAATATTTTTAGGAAAACATTTTTTTAAGATAATCTCTGGAACTATACATAATCCACCTATTTTGAAAGAGATTAACTTATATGTCCCAGACAAGTATACTCGTGGAAGGTCCCATACCCTTTTTTATGCTCCAAAAGCGAGGACTTCTGCCTATCAGAACGCCCCAGTCAACAGAGCGACTGAACTGCTCAACGAGTCTGCATTGACCATCGACATTTTTAACGTAACCTACAGGCAGTTTAACAATTATCTTTTGACGTATGTCACAAAGTAGTGAAACTGACCTTTTTATGTGTTTTGCTATACTTTTTGTCTAATTTGTAATCTTCTCCATAATGTATTGGTGAATAACCGTTTTACGGAGAACATGAAAAATAAATAAATAAATAAATAAATAAATAAATAATATATATACTTTTTTAAAATCTCATGTTATCATCAGGGGTAGTCATGCAAGCAATGATAGCACTGCTTTCCGCTTGCCTGACAGTTTGACAATAACCAATCGGTGTGAGTTTGTTGACAAAGTTCTTGTCGCTACGAATAACTGATGTCAAGTCGATGTAGTCTTGCACAATCTATTCTAAAGCACTTTTAGGTGTTTGGTATTGTATTTAAGCGCCTTTGCACTACGGCGCTCGGAGCGAACTGTTTCAATTGCGCCCGCGTAGGGTCGGCCTTGTGGGACCTATACCTACACGGTGACCTCCTTCGTTAGTTAACCTCTTATCTCGACAATAGCTGCAATCTACAACTGTACAAGGGTTCTGATCATGGTCGGATCTGTGGGTACCTACACCTCCACGGTAACCTCCTTCGTTAGTTAACCTCTTATCTTGACAATAGCAATCTGTAACTGTACACGGGTTCTGATCATGGTCGGATCTGTGGGTACCTACACCTCCACGGTAACCTCCTTCGTTAGTTAACCTCTTATCTTGACAATAGCAATCTGTAACTGTACACGGGTTCTGATCATGGTCGGATCTGTGGGTACCTACACCTCCACGGTAACCTCCTTCGTTAGTTAACCTCTTATCTTGACAATAGCAATCTGTAACTGTACACGGGTTCTGATCATGGTCGGATCTGTGGGTACCTACACCTCCACGGTAACCTCCTTCGTTAGTTAACCTCTTATCTTGACAATAGCAATCTGTAACTGTACACGGGTTCTGATCATGGTCGGATCTGTGGGTACCTACACCTCCACGGTAACCTCCTTCGTTAGTTAACCTCTTATCTTGACAATAGCAATCTGTAACTGTACACGGGTTCTGATCATGGTCGGATCTGTGGGTACCTACACCTCCACGGTAACCTCCTTCGTTAGTTAACCTCTTATCTTGACAATAGCAATCTGTAACTGTACACGGGTTCTGATCATGGTCGGATCTGTGGGTACCTACACCTCCACGGTAACCTCCTTCGTTAGTTAACCTCTTATCTTGACAATAGCAATCTGTAACTGTACACGGGTTCTGATCATGGTCGGATCTGTGGGTACCTACACCTCCACGGTAACCTCCTTCGTTAGTTAACCTCTTATCTTGACAATAGCAATCTGTAACTGTACACGGGTTCTGATCATGGTCGGATCTGTGGGTACCTACACCTCCACGGTAACCTCCTTCGTTAGTTAACCTCTTATCTTGACAATAGCAATCTGTAACTGTACACGGGTTCTGATCATGGTCGGATCTGTGGGTACCTACGAGTTACATACACCGTGACAACCTTCGTTAGTTAACAATGACAATATAATAAACTGACAATAGCATGCAATCTACAACTGTACAAGGGTTCAGAAGTCGTCTAGGTAGGTGTTATCATCATTATTTGTATATTTGTATATTTGCGTAGCGCAGAATTTGTGAAAAATAATCTCAATAATGTTGTGATAGGTATTATCAGCGCCTTGACAATTTGGCGCCCGTAGCGGATTGCGCCAACATGGAGCCGACCCTAGTTCTGATCATTACTATTTTCTGTGTTATTTCACAAATTACTCATTAAAAATAATATACAGTACATTTGCGGTACGTTCCAGAGTAATATAGTAGGAAGATACTCTCAGTGTCTCATCTGAATAACCATGCACTTCTCCACCTTCCTCTTTCCCATCTCCTTCCTCTCCCCATTGCCTTCAGCCTCATAACATACTCCAATTGGGGATGCCATAGTCTTGCTGGCTCCAGACGGTTCGGAGGAGTTGGGACTCTTGTGCGGTTTAAATTAATATTTTTTAAAATTATTCTTCCTTCTTTCTTTGGTTTAATAAAATCACTTTGATTACAATATATTGTTTTTATCGTATCCATGTTTATGTTTGAATTTACATGACAGTATAGGGTGCTAATATTAAAAAAAACGGCGTGAATTACAGAAATGGGGTTTATATTATTTTATTTGGTACATCATGCCGTTTTATAAATCAAGTTATTGAAGATGACATCAGAAAAATGTCCCCCTGCAATACATTGGCGAAGGCGATTTCTGAAGTTTTCTGCCGCATTATGGAACATCTCGACGGGTACAGCGGCGATTTCCTCCCGAATTCGATACTTTCTAGTTTTTATAAGTTACATTCAAATCAATGATAAAAAACACTTTCCATGGAATTATCTCAAATTTGAATGTTAATTTACCGTAGAATGTAAAATCACCTTCTACTACGACTAATTTCTGAAAGTATACATAAACATACAAACAATTTAAAGAACACCTCACTTTTTACAGGTTGCACCCGTTTGTTTACCTTTCAATCATCATGGTTTAGTTTCTATCGCTATAAGGTTGCACATTCTGTAAGCAGTGGCGGCTCGTAACTTTTGGGTGTACTATAGTGCTAATATTACAAACGAGCCGAGCATTAGCCGAAAACGTCGTTTTTGTATGAAGAATTTGTAAGGAAATTTCAATTTAGCCGCACAGATTTCCTGAAAATCTTCCTACAAAAAATCGTTTTGGACTAAAAAATATCAATAATGTCGAATTTTAACTTAGCACTCTATCACACTCAAAAGTGACGAGCCGCCACTGGATGTAAGAAAAAAACCTCATCTGAACCCTTCGACAGACCACACTATAAGCGCCCTATATTTTTGTAGCTTGGCTTATTTAAGCATATCGTTCGCCATACTTTCCCATTGGAATTGTATGGCAAGCGATATGCTGAAATATCCTAACCAATGATGCGTATAACGTAATGTTTCGCCTACCTTAACTGTACAGTTTGGGATTGTTTTAAGCAGAAGTGGCGCCCTCTGACATCAAAGAGAACCGTTTTCAAACAGTATAAAATGTCAAAATGAAAATTTACAAAACATCAAATTTCTCATTTCATCATAAAAAACTTTTACAACAGTTAAAAAATTCCCACACTTCAAAAACCAATAAGACGATAAACTTCACAATCAAAAAGATAAATATTCTAATAATTTCCAGATTTTTTTTTCAGGAAAATAAAAATTTGAAAACATGGAAAATTTTAAAACTTCAAATGATGTCAAAAAGATATTTGTTTTTATAAAAATTTCCCCACACAGTTCTTCATATTATATAATTTTCCAAATTTCCTGGAGGAATTTTCTGTTCAAAAAAATCAAAATTCCGTAAAATTTTCCAGAAAGTTCACATTTCAAAAAGTCTTTAAATAAATTTCCCCACCTATTTCCCACACCAATTTCACCATCTTCCGAGAAGAAATTGTTACAGAAAATAAACATTTCCCAACACTAAAAATTTCTAGAGTTTGCCAAAGTCAAAATTTAAAACTTATGAATCCAACTTCATGTACAACAATTTTCCTGTACTTTCTCTGTGACTTTGCTACCACTGGATCGCCCAATATTACTTACCGGCTATTTTTGGAATCGGTTCTTTTTGGATTTTATAAATACTCGAAAATTTGAGCTTTGCCTAAGAACAAAAAATGTATGTAAATGGTAATCTTGAAATTTTAGAACTCTTTGGTTTAAAATTGCTATAAGGGGAGAAACTAGAATTTTATGTCAAAATGCCGTTAACTTCAAATGAAAAACTAAATAATTTCAAAAGACGTACATAAATTACGTATTCACAAATGGTTTTCATTTGGAATTTAGGATTAAGTTAAATATTGTATTAATTTGTATGTTAGTGATTTATACCTAAGTATCAGTATGTTAGACTAGATAAGCAGTTCGTAGAAGGGAATGGCCGACACAGGTGTCGATGAGGCTCGCTATCCATCACATCGCCAACCCTTCGGTGGTGCAAAGAGGAGGAAGGAACTCGAACAATGTCGAATTGGTACGTGGAATATTAGAGGAGGTATGGAAAGAAAGGTGAATGAATTGTGTGACACAATGGTTAGCAAATGTTTGGACATACTTTGTGTAACAGAGAGTATGAAATAAGGGAGCGGTACACTGCAGCATAATGATAGGCTCGTCATTTGGTCTGAGAGACCAGAGTCAGTCCAGAGTAAGTCCGAGAATAATGTGGATCAGGTTCAAAATCGGGTTGACAAGGGTGTTTCTTGTTGTTTGTTATGCCCCTGTCAATTCTGAGAGTGACGAAGAGAAAGATGATTTTTGGACTGGTGTGAATGATGTAATGAGACTGAAAAACATTAATGAAAGGATTATAATGGCAGGCGATTTGAATGGGTGGGTGGGAATTAGACGTGACGGATTTGAATCGGCCTTAGGTATGTTTGTGGATAAAAGAACGAATGACAACGGGAACAGAATACTTGAAGTATGTTTAGAGTGGAACCTGTTCGTGTCCAATACTTTTTTCGATTTCGGTTTCCGGAAGTGCTTCCAGTGAAGAGAAGGATCGAGCGAAAGAAGTATATAAGGAATGTAAGAAAAAAGTAAGAGTTGGAGTGAAAGAAAGAAAGAAACGCCTGGAAGAGGAAGAAGGAATGAAAATGACAAACCATTTCCAAGAAAATATTAAGTTGTTTTGGAAGGAAGTCAAAAGGTCCCTGTATTTCCCAGAAAACGGAAGCATGAAAGTGATAAAATCGAAAGATGGAAAAATGTTGACGAATGAGGAAGAAATAAAAGAGAGATGGATGAAGTATTTCGAGGAAGTCTTTGAAAGCGAAGTGAGTGACAGTGATTCCAGCGGCGAATCAGATATGAATGATGATGGAGTGAATGTTACCGAAATTAGCATGGATGAGATAGAAAGATCAATTAAGTGTATGAAGAATGGTAAGGCTGTCGGTTTCGACAATATTGCTGCTGAATATTTTAAAGGAGGTAGCCGTATAATTCTCACATGGGTGTGCAATCTTTTTAACCAATGTTTAAAGGAAGGTTACACGCCTTTAGATTGGAGAAGGGCTGTGATCATGCCATTATACAAAGGTAAAGGGTCACGTATGGAATGTGGGAATCATAGGGCTATTAGCCTGCTAAGTTCAGTTGGCAAGCTGTATGGTAGAATTTTGATTGAAAGAGTAAGAAAGGAAACAAAGGATAAAATATGGGATGTGCAAGGTGCTTTTATGAGTGGTAGGGGTTGCATGGACCAGATCTTCTCATTGCGTATGCTCACTGAGAAGTTTCTGGCAAAAAACCAGAAACTTTTCTGTGCCTTTGTAGATCTACAGAAAGCATACGACCGAGTCGACAGGAAAAAGCTATGGAAGGTGTTGTCCAAGTACGGAGTGAATACGAATCTGACTCAGGCAATTGCGTCTCTGTATGAGGGAAGCGTTGCATGTGTTAGGGTGAACGGTGATTTTACGGGGTGATATCACAAAAGGTGTTAAACAAGGCTGCGTAATTTCACCATGGTTATTCAATCTATACATGGATAATTGTATGCAAGAATTGAAAGAGGTGGGATTGCGCGTGAATTTGAGTAATTTGAAAGTATGTTGTCTCTTGTATACTGATTATGCGGTGCTGATTGCTAATAGTATGGATGATCTGCAGTCTCTCGTGTCTAGGATGAACGAAGTATGCATGAAGAATGAGGTAATGATGAATGTAAGTAAGTATAAAGTAATGGTGTTTGAAAGAGAGAGTACGAAAACAGTGTGCAATATAGCTGTGAATGAGGAATACTTGGAGCAGGTGGATGAGTTTGTGTATTTAGGAAGCATGTTTACGAGAGATGGGAAGGCTGACAGAGATATTGAAAGAAGAGTAAATGCAGGTAACTCTATTAATGGAGGACTGAACGCAGTTGGCGCTAACAAAAAATTGTCCAAAGAAGCGAAGTTAGCAGTCCACAATGGAGTGCTGGTGCCTACCCTGATGTATGGAAGTGAGGCATGGAACTGGCAAAGAAAGGTTGAAAGTAGATTGAATGCTGTTGAAATGAGATCTGTGAGGCGATGTGTGGTAAAACCATGTATGATCGTGTGAGGAATGTGGAGATCCGCAAAGAGTGCAAGGCTGATGTAAGCGTAATGAGTAAGATCAAGAAAGGGACGTTTAGATGGTTTGGGCATGTAGAGCGAATGAGCGAAGAAAGGAGTGTAAGGAGAATATACGATGCAAATGTGAATGGTAGCAGAATTCGGGGACGCCCGAGGAAGACATGGCACGACCAAGTGAATCAGATACTTGAGTCGGGCCATGTCAAGAGTCAGAACAATAGAAGAGTATGTATGAGACGATGTATGAATGTGAATGAGGCAAGGAGTGTGTGCCAAGACCGAGTTGTTTGGCGGTCAGTCCTCTCTGCCTACCCCTGCGTGGAAACAGCGTGATGGTTAGTTAGTTAGTTAGTTTTTAGAAAAATGAATAGTAATAATTGTTGCTGTACATACAAAGAGACAAAATTCTACTATCGAAATTGGGTGAAGCAAAGGATGCAGAAAAGGGTTATTATACTAATAAACAATTCAATTGTAAAGAAAAGAGCAATAGATAACGTTTTTAATTATTTTACTATAATATTTTATTCCAGCATGGGAAACACCACCTTTTCTGGACATTGACCCAAGGGAAGAGTTGGTATATGGAGACGTCACTGCGCAGGGCCAGATTATAACAATGGATGAAGAAATTGTTGGTGAAGTTACTCTCGGCCTATTCAATTACGCAGGTACAGTAAATTAAATTAATAATAATACATGTTAATCTGTTTTCACACGGTAGATAAGTTCCACAAAATACCAGAAATCAATTAAATGAGAAAATTGGTTTACTTTTCGCGCTTTACTTCGTTTGAAATGAACGAAAAATTCATGACTTTTGCCTGAATCAAAAGAAAATGTATGAAGCAGTTAGGCTAGTTAGGAGAGCGAAGGACGAAAATTATAAATGTAGCCAGAGTTTTTTGTTGTTTGTTTTTGGGGTGTTATGCCGTGTTGCGCTAACTCCTTCTTTAGCCGACGTTTCGGACAGCGTTGCAGTGTCCATCATCAGGGCAGATCCGGTAGATCCGAAGATGTGTAATTGATGTGTAACATCTTCGGATCTACCGGATCTGCCCTGATGATGGACACTGCAACGCTGTCCGAAACGTCGGCTAAAGAAGGAGTTAGCGCAACACGGCATAACACCCCAAAAACAAACAACAAAAATGCTTTTGGCCGTGAAAATCTAAAAACTTACCGTAGCCAGAGTTATTCTTTTTGCTAAAATGTATTCAGAGCAGACCAACAGGATTTTTCAATAAGAGGTGCTATTTTGAATAGCCCGCTATTTCGGTAGATGTTACTTTTGAAGCTATCATTTTTTGACATTTGACAAGTAGAAACTACGCCATTAATAAAAATGGAACGATACACGCTTCAAAAACGCATTGAAATTATTAAAATTCACTTGAGTGAATCAAATGCAAATCATCTTGAGTGATGAGGCCCATTTCCACCTCGGTGGCTTCGTCAACAAGCAAAATTGTCGCATCTGGGGCTCGGAAAACCCAACAGTTATTGTTGAAAAGCCTCTCTATCTTCAACGTGTGACTGTTTGGTGTGGTTTATGGTCCGGCGGAGTCATTGGACCATACTTTTTTGAAAATGAGGATGGAGCAACAGTTACGGTGAATGGATTGCGCTATCGAGAGATGATTAATGATTTTTTATGGCCGGAATTGGATGGTATTGATTTGGACAACGTTTAATTTCAACAAGACGGCGCTACGTGCCACACAAGCAACGAAACAGTTGATCTTTTACGATTGAATATCAAAATAACACCTCTTATTGGAAAACCCTGTACATTAAAAAAAATTGAACAAAGTCCCCAATTTATTATTATAAAGTGACTGATACACTGAAGTGATAAAAGTATGTTCTTTGCCGATTTGATCTTAATTCGGAGATCCACAATAAGTAACTAATTATCGCCCAATCTGTCGAATTTGAAACATAGGAGAGAAATGTGAATAAACAATTGCCGATTTCCTAGGAAGTAATAAAATACTACACAAAAACCAGTTCGGTTTTATGAAAACACTCAGCAGACAAGATGCTATAGCTAATGTAACTTCATATATAATGTACGAATCATTAGTAATCACTAATCAGTAATCGGGTATATTGATAATCATTATAATAATCATATAATATTGATGATCATTTTCGATAGTATATCCCATGAGAAGCTAATGAAAAAATTAAATGACAAAGTAATTGAATAGTTCACTACTACTTAAAAAAATCGTTGGCAAGTCGTAAAAATCAATCTTATTAATAGTGTTCAAGATAGACCACGGAATCCCCCAAGGTATAGTGCTTGGACCAATCCTATTTATCATACAATATAATGTGGTAAAAATAATAGAAAACCACATAATATATGGTAAATAATAATTGTAAACCGGTGAATAGATAATATACGGTGAATAGGATTAGTATATTACGACATTTTCTTTCAACCCTTATCAATAACAAAAGAGAAGACAAAAGAAGGGAAAATGTTAAATTATAGGTTACTGAAGACTTAAAACACTATTTTTCAAGTACATTAATTAAAATACCTAACTCAATAATTCAAATCATAAAAGAAAAAGAAATTTCAAATTTTTAACTGAAAACTGCCCAAAATCAAATACTTTATTTGCACAAAATCATTGTACTTACCAAGGAAGATCTTTTTCAATCGCCTGCCAGAAGCATTCAGGATAAGATTCAAATATTGAATTCCATTAAGAAATATTTTAAAACATTCTTATAAAAAAATATATATCCACTTAAGAGGAAGCTACAAGCCAAAAATGTGTATATTCTTAGTACACCTTATATCGTAGGTAATAGGCATTACAATTGCTTGACAAACGGAGTCTAGAAACATTCGATTTCAAGCAAAAAACTGATTTTTACTTATTTTGTAAATAATTTTATAATAAAGCAAAAAAGATAATCAAGTGAAACTGTCACAGATCTTCAGCTATAAAACAAATCAAATCTTAGCTATAAAACTATATTTTTTAAAAGTTTTTAAAAGTAGTTTGTGTTTATATTTTTTATTGAGTAATTTATTTTTTAATTTTTATTCTACTCAAGGGAAGCGATAAGAAAACTTTCAATTTAACTAAAGCATATTTTTGGTTTTCATAATGTACATCAATTCGTTATAAAGATTAATCAAAATAGTGATTTGGCATTAAGCTTCGCCTTAACCCTTAGGAGTCACAGCCCTGCAATTTCAGTGTTGAAGAATTTTGCCCACTCACGTCACAAAGCACTGCAATTTCAGTGTCGACCATTAACATTAATTTCGCCTTTGGATATTACTTCTACTGGGTTTGTTAAACACAAAAATTAAAATGTCACGTATGGTTTTGTCTTCATGTTGGCCTTAACAAAAATGTATTTTTATTTCTTGAATATTCTTGCCGGCTCCTACGGGTTAAATTAATCAAAAATATCCTTGTCTCATTTATTTCTATAATATTATGCATTATTCTTAAATACAATATACTACTCACACTAGTGTCAACTTTACCATACATATACCACGACAGCGCATTTAACTGCAATGTATTTACTATGTACAGCATGCATAACTGCAATGTACTTAATACAGCACACATAACTGAAATGTACTTACTACATCGCACATAACCGCAATGTGCTTATAAGCACATATAACTGCAATGTGCTTACTATAGCATGTAACTGAAATGTACTCACTACAACATGTATAACTGCAATGTATTTACTACAACGCATATATGTACATGAACCATTATCATTAACCATTACTGATATTATTGCAATAATGGACACTCCCCTTTCAATATCAAGCAAAAGTTTCCATGGAAAAACCTATTGTAAAAACCTTTTTTATATGTACCTCAAATTTCCACCAGCCTTTTTACGTGTTAAATGGTGCGTGCTTCTTAAAAATAACAAATTAAAATTGGAAGATGACCTCATACTCTTTATCTCAAACACAGAGTCAAGTTTCGACAAATTAGTTGACCAGCGGACCCGTCGCATTAATTTGTATCACACGGGTACATATTTAATTTCTGTTAGTGACCTACTTCTTCTGTAAAATTATAACCATTGTTTGCAAGTATAACAAGTAGGTCTTTAAAAATATGTTTTACTAATTTTATTTATTGATGTCTCACAACCCACACCTTGAAAAGCACTGTATTAGACACTTGCAATACAATAACTAATTATTATTTGAAGAAAATGAACCGTTTAATAATGAAAATTTATTGGCCGAAACAAAAACTTCGATTGGTCACTAGGTAAATGTAAATACATATTATTCACTATAAGGAATACAATGAAAAGTCTTTATTTATGTTTTTAGGCAATACACCGCCTTCTATCGAGACCTTTTATACGGGCAATAATAATAACTTGGGTGCAGAAATAAGACAAGGAGATGCAGTTGAAGGCAAAACATGGTATCTGTACATCACCAAAAAACAAGATTACGAGATCTCCGCACAACAAAGATATGTTTTAGATTTCAATGCAGGAGGCACTACCAACACTCTGTACTTATTCATCAAGAATATAGATGACAATCCTCCAGTCATTCAAGGAGGGACGTGTCAAGTGGAGGTAAAATATATTTAAATATTAGTCAAAAATCTTAATGTTTCATTTCATTTATTTGTCTCTGTTTTATTGAGATTAAAAATAAATAATAATAAGGTGCAGATAATCAGAATAAAGTGTACTTCATTTTATTTTTATTAACTAACTATGCCAACTAACTAACAAGTGTGGTATTTTTATTCATTTTGTTTTTATTTTTGTGCCCTTCTGGAAAACATCAATTTATTAGCTGTGCTATTTAGACACTATACTATATATTGGCTTGACAGTGGTTGAACCCGCAGTGATAATATTTGGAGATTACCCAGATTTTAAACTGTACTATATATTGGCTGGACAATGGTTGAAACCGCAGTGATTATATTTGGAGATCACCCAGATTGTAAACTGTACTATATATTGGCTGGACAATGGTTGAAACCGCAGTGATTATATTTGGAGATCACCCAGATTGTAAACTGTACTATATATTGGCTGGACAATGGTTGAAACCGCAGTGATTATATTTGGAGATCACCCAGATTGTAAACTGAACTATATATTGGCTGGACAATGGTTGAAACCGCAGTGATTATATTTGGAGATCACCCAGATTGTAAACTGTACTATATATTTGCTGGACAATGGTTGAAACCGCAGTGATTATATTTGGAGATCACCCGGATTGTAAGGCTTCTTTAATACTGGGTGTGTAGCGGAAATTGCAGGCGGGTGTTCCAAACTTGTTTGAACTAGTTGTACACTCGTACCTACAGTTCAACTCGCGATAGTTTCAGATCAGTTTGCATTCAAAGTGAGCTCTGTCAAATGATTTGCATGTACTAAATACACGGTGTCCGGAAACTCGTGATACAAGAGGGATACCTCACAACACACCCCAATTGGGGATGCCATAGTTTCACTGGCTTCAGATGCTTGGGGCCAGTTGGGGCTCTTGTGTGGTGTTACACCCCCTGCCCTTTATCATCACCCCCTCCCATAAAATATTTTATTAATGAATGTTTCCTTTGTCCTTATTCTCCAGGAGCTGTATGTGGGAGAAACAGACTGTGCTTATTATGTGACAGATGCCGACGGAGCACTGAGTATTGACGCCATGAAATTCCGCATAGATTATCGGGCCGGGGAAAAAGAAGTGTTTGGCGAATTCAAGGAAATCAGAAATGATACTTTAAAAATGTCCATGTGGATTATTCTGACAACTAAGGTAGAACTAGATTACGCTGAGAGCCAAATCCACATCTTTACAATTGTCGCAATGGTAAGTCTGACATTTACATTCGTACATAATATTTCATTTCCCTTTATGGGACAACTTTTTTTAAACGATACGCCCTTAATGGTTTTATTTATGTATTCTATATTCATCGTGATGAACAGAAAAACCTTTTTTTTTTTTGCTTAGTCTATTTAGGTAAGAAAAAAACATGATCAAAATTATTTGTTTTCATTACAAAAAGACAGGTTGGTAAGGAAAAATTTACTTTTATTTATTTGCGTTACAGGAGAATAACTGCTTTGATAATTTTATAGAGAAACTGACCACGATGCGATTTTCGTAAATTTACTCAACATGTGCGAACTTCTGGGCGGTTGGTTCGATTCAAGACCTCTGTGCGTTACCTCAGAATGATTACAACCCATAAGGGCGATTATAACTTGTAAACATAAAGAAATATAGACCTTAATGTTGCAGGTCTCAAAACTATCCGTTTTTAGCTTAGAACCTATAAAGGGTTAAAAGTCACTCACACGCTCAGAATAGATCTGATTTATGGAAAATTAATACATATTAACAATAGGTACTAAATTAATAATTACGTCTCATTCTTCTAGCTATAGAACAGCAATAAGTAGTCTGATTGCTTCATTACATTTTTGTTTTACAAAGTCATTTCAACCGGAAGCCTCAAGTTAACAAAATAGGTTGAATACCGAACACCAACCAGTCGGTGGCTCAGTTGTCATCGCGTTTGGTTCCCACCAGGCGTTGTGTATTCAATTCGTCGGCTGTCTAAGTCCTCCATCACAACACAAGCAACATATTCCATTTACTGTGGTGGTAGTAGGAGTTTTTCAAATATTGTCTGGTTATTCGTAACCCGGGAATGTTTGTCTTTAAAAAATAAGGTATACTAGGGAATTGCAATAGAAAACCACATGATAAATACACCAGCCATTTTCCTTACAACAATGACCTGGGCAAAGTATCGGTTCCACCGGATGAATTACTATACAAGTTTAATTAAATACATAAGTCTGGCAGAGGCACATAAAACCAAAATACGTAATTACGTACAATTTTAGTCAATTTTACATTAAAAGAAAATACACATGTCGCATTAATTCGTAGAATGCGTAACTCCCAAATGTAAAATTTTACCGGAGGCACAAAAAACCTCGTAGTGAAAAAAAATGAAAGACGGCTTATTCTTTTTATTTATGTTTCGAACATATAATATATTTGGAAATTTTTTTTCAATCATTAAACTTTTGTAAGTTAAGGCTTTCTATTTCAAATCGGAGTTAGGAAGTTTACGTAAAAACCGAGAATGGAGATACGCATTTTACAAAAGATACATACTTTTCTGCGAACAGTTTTATGAACAACCTAGCGGAAAATTTGGGAGATAGGAATTTTACATTTACAAAATAAAACACAACAATGTATGTGTATGTCGAGGCAGTCTATTTAGATGCATTTTAATGATTTTAATGATGCGGAAGGTTATCGTTAAAGGAGTGGTAATCCTTTTCTAATGTCTGTTTTAAGTCTTGTAAATGCTGGTACTTTTCCTTCCTTAAGGGATTAAATCTGACTCTCAAGTGAAATCTTCAAACTCTGGAGATCATTACAGATTCGGCGACGGTTTTGTGCTGGGTGAGATCTACACTGACCGGGAGTAGTCGTGTCAGAGATGATCGTTAAGTGACGCTTGGAGTTGATGAAGGAGATTGTCGATCACCCTTGTTGTCCTGTAGAAATAAAACTGATGTACTTACTAGGGTTTGCAAGACCCGGGCAAAGAGTAGCCATGACAGGAAACGTTGTGAAAGAGACTCCTCAGAGTGTGAAGATAGGTGGGAGAGACTTGAAAGTGGAACTGGTGAGCAAACATGTGCTTTAAGCGTAGAAACTCTTCATGCTCAGCATCACTTTGGAGTAAAGTGAACGCTTCATCTTGCCCGGCTGGTCGATCTCGAGGTGAGAAGAAAGGACGTCGATAGATGCGTGCGTTCCTGCGTACAATGCAAGACAATTGACCCTCCACCATCATCCCATGAAGCGGGTAATCTTAATGTTGTGACAACCTGGAGTCGCTTGGCAGTTGATGTTACTCATTTCGGTAGGAAATGTTTACTCACATTTATCGATTGCGGTCCAAGTAGATTTGCCGTGTGGCGGGAAATCGAGTCAGATAATGCAGCTTCGATTATCAGACATTTGGAAGAAGTGTTTCGGGAAAGAGGCCCGCCCAAAGTAGTTCTCATGGACAATGGTACTGCATTTTGTTCCTACAGTGTTACAGATAAGTGTAAGAGATGGAATGTTCGTCAAAGATTTTGCGCGGCATACCGACCAGCTGGAAACGGTATAGTTGAACGACATCATCAAACAATAAAGAGAACTGCAGCCAGAAGTGGAAGCGATCCCCTGCAGGCAGTGTTTCGGTACAATCTTTGGCTGCAAAAAGTCAGGATGATCGAGGTATTGCGCTGTCTAGTATAGTTCACACTTCACACTCGTGGAGACACCCTTCTGCGCAAGTGAATATAGAAGAGGAAGTATTGACTGAGCTCTAAGTGGGCGATCTTCTTGCGGTTAAACCATTAGATGGGAGATGCACATCGTGCATGGAAGGGTGACAGGACTTACTTCAGTCAACAACATCGAAGTAGATGGCATACCAAGACATGTGCTTGACCCGCGGAAGATGCCTGACAGAGAACGGACTGTGTCTGAGGAGAGACGAGATGGAATTGCCGCACGTTCCACCGTAAATATTTTGGGTTTGTTTGAAGAGGACAGTGAAGAACCGGTTCCAGATATGCATTAGGAGGAGATCCACTTGCAAAGAGATGGTGACCTTGAAGAAGAGATAATCACAGAACAAGGACCTATTAGGTATTTACGAAACCGCAGAGGCACATAAAACAAGAGAGCTACGGCAGAGCGTCACACGGTGCAGAAGACGTCAGTTTAGACTACAGATACAAAACACTATTCGTGACTTCACAATTAAAATTAAGGTTATAAAATGTTCAAAATTGATTAATCAACTTATCTCAGTTAATTTCACGGTAAAACTATTACACCGTAAATAAATTTCCTCAGTCAAAAACACAACAAGCGTGCACGGCTCACCGGCCAATACTGAATTAAGGAGTTACGAAGTATTCGCGAGTAAAAATGGCACCATGGTGTTACGCAGTTTCCTAATTTGTGTTTATCTAAAAGGTTATTTTTTTTTTAATTTTCGAGTTTTACTAGTCGATGCGGGTCTAATTTTAACACCAGATGGCATTAAAAACGTATTTTCGAAAAATTTGGAGTTACGCAGTCTACGAATTAATGCGACGATATAGAAAACTACAAACTAAAATGAAAAAACTTTTTTTTGTATAATCCTCCTCTCTAGGCTGAGCCTGTAAAAAATAAATTGAATTTTAAAATCCTAAAATATAAAAAAAGAAAACAAAATATATACATATAGGCGTGAAGTTTGTTGTTGTTTCTAGCTCATCTTTCAAGGGTGTTCTAGGCCATCATTTAAAATTATGGAGAGAGGGAATGTGAATTTATACATCAATTTAGTTAAAATTGCCAAATTTAAAAATTATATGGAAGATTGGAGTCGAATTCAGACTTAGAAGAGATGAGATGTTGAATGGAGGGGAGGCAATTATAGATAAGGCTTGATAGAAGAGAGGATATTTTTTTAGAGAGGGACAACCAAAAAATATGTGATCTAAAGTTCCCACTTCTAGACCACAGAATGTACAATCTGAGGAGTCAAGTAACTGAATTTTACAATGTCCAATCCTTATTCGAATAAGTGATGAAATTTATTTTTTGGAGAAATCGTGGAATTGTTGAAACCACAGTTTTGATGAGATAGTCCTTTGTATTGAGGCATATCAGGCTCCCTTGGATTGACTAGCAATGTGCCAATACTCCGACCAAACATTGCGGGATCTATCTTTGAGGATGGAAAAATGTCAGATAGGGGAATGTGGTTTTCAAGGGTAGATGCTCCTTGTTTAGTCAAGGAATCCGCAATATCATTACCCAAGATGCCAAGATGTCCAAATCAGGTTGTACCAAAGCTTTGAATGGAGGCTATCAGCATTCAAATAAATTGAAACATTTCGATAGTTACATTGGTCAGATTGGTGTTTTTCTCCACATTTAAAACATCCGCATGCAGCTTTGGTATGAGCACAACGGCAGCAAACAAAACATTGAGTGGTGAGATAAGTGTACATTGTACAGCCGGTAATGAATTGAATAATAAGTATATATGAGATGGAAGAGATTGCCCTTCAAAGGTAATGTTTGGTAGGAAATGTTGCCCTCAAGTTTGTTGTTATATTGTAGAAGACCTGAATATCTGTCCGCAGTAGATATGTAATGCCTTTGTAGACTATCAATGTACGAAGTTCGTGTTTGAGATAATAATTTTAATGAAGGCTTTTTTGGCAGCACCACCCCAACAAAGCATATAATGGGTGTGTGGGTTTGTTTTTAGAGTCTTCGTTGATATTATGCTACGCATGTTCTTAAATAAATAGATAAGTTTTTTTGACTTTAACTGCTGTTTTATTTATTTGTTCTGTCCGTCTAAAATAGTTATCATTGTAAATACCTAAGTATTTGATTACCTTGTTGGTGGTGTGCACATGCAGTTTTTTTCAAATGTGCAATTGTGTATTGTTAAGTTTTGTTTTCTTCTGGGAGCCAAGCGAAATATTATGTACTTGTTTTGTCTATATTTAGTGTCAGGGATGGTTGTTGTCGGAGATCTAACCTAAATGTCATGTACTTTGTTTTGTCTATAGTTAGTGTCAGGGATGGTTGTCGTCTGAGATCTAAGCTAAATGTCATATACTTTGTTTTGTCTATATTTTGTGTCAAGGGTTGGTTGTCGTCTGAGATCTAAGATAAATGTCATGTACTTTGTTTTGTCTATATTTAGTGTCAGGGATGGTTGTCGTCTGAGATCTAAGCTAAATGTCATGTACTTTGTTTTGTCTATATTTAGTGTCAGGGATGGTTGTCGTCTGAGATCTAAGCTAAATGTCATGTACTTTGTTTTGTCTATAGTTAGTGTCAGGGATGGTTGTCGTCTGAGATCTAAGCTAAATGTCATATACTTTGTTTTGTCTATATTTTGTGTCAAGGGTTGGTTGTCGTCTGAGATCTAAGATAAATGTCATGTACTTTGTTTTGTCTATATTTAGTGTCAGGGATGGTTGTCGTCTGAGATCTAAGCTAAATGTCATGTACTTTGTTTTGTCTATATTTAGTGTCAGGGATGGTTGTCGTCTGAGATCTAAGCTAAATGTCATGTACTTTGTTTTGTCTATATTTAGTGTCAGGGATGGTTGTCGTCTGAGATCTAAGCTAAATGTCATGTACTTTGTTTTGTCTATATTTAGTGTCAGGGATGGTTGTCGTCGGAGATCTAAGCTAAATGTCATGTACTTTGTTTTGTCTATATGTATTTAGTGTCAGGGATGGTTGTCGTCTGAGAACTAAGCTAAATGTCATGTACTTTGTTTTGTCTATATTTAGTGTCAGGTATGGTTGTCGTCTGAGATCTAAGCTAAATGTCATGTACTTTGTTTTGTCTATATTTAGTGTCAGGTATGGTTGTCGTCGGAGATCTAAGCTAAATGTCATGTACTTTGTTTGGTCTATATTTAGTGTCAGCAGGTTATTTTGTCTAACAAATATATTATACAGAAATTTAAATACAGGAGTTGAATTTGTATATTTGTTTCCAGGATTCACTTCCTAACGAGGGGAGTGTCAATGCAGTTGTCCAGGTGATCGACATGCCTAATCAGCCTCCTATCTGGAAAACTATTTTTGCATCTCAAAGGTTTAACGAAAAAACAGAACAAAACTTCAAAGTGTTGGCGGTGGACGGTGATACTGGAATCGATAAAAAAATCTTGTATAGATTACAGTTCAACGAAGAAGATGATTGTAAGTGTGTTCATATTCCGCATATAACTCTGTGATCTGTATCCAGGGCCAGACCTGTGAGGGTGAGTGTTATTTAATTATCAGAGCCTTGGCTCCTTCGTTCATTGGCTCCCGAAGTGGACTGCTTCGATTGCACCCGAATAGGCCATACCACAGAAATCAATCCCGTATAGCTCAAAACTATATTAACAGCTTGACCAACTAACCGGAGTTAAATTCATTCAAATTATAATTAAGATTATTGATTTTTTCAGATCCATTTTTTTCAATTGGCAATGAAGATGGAATTCTGCATGTCGATCCGATAGATCGTGATGAACTTGAGCAAGAGGTTTGTCACTTCAAGTAAAACTATTTCAAGGAGAAAAAACTCCACACTATTATGCATCACGATGAGAATATAAAGACAATATTTCATAATTATTAACATTTCTTTCAAATTTCAACTTCTCACTCAATTTACTCGAAAACAAAAGTTCAAATCAAAAATATAAATATTTATAATCCAATCAAAAATATACATAATATGTAGGAGAAGATAATATGTACTAATAATCTAATTAGTAGAAATACATTTTTAATTTGATAATAAATTTATTGCAAATATTTATGTACTATAAATATACATATTTATAAAGTATGCTTATATTAGGCTTTATATTTTCATCATGTACAAATTTTGGCATAGAAACTAATTAAAAAAGGTTATTCCACAAAATCGACTCCAAATGTGATGACACCATGTACACATAACATTCCATCATGATGATATCTGCACTGCCGAATCCTCCCAAGTCTCTTGACAACCTTTAGTCCTTTGTTATTTGTCTGTTCAAACAAGCAGCTTTTGTTACGGATGTATTTCTAGGTTATTTTGTATTTACTCGCAGGTGTTTGAATTCGTCATAAGTGCCTACAAGATAGACAATGACACATGGGAAACCACAAGCAGCGTGTTCATCATCATTGATGACATCAATGACCAATTGCCCATTGTACTAACTCCCAGATTTGAAATGGATATCGAGGAAGAAAAATTTACATCGCTAGAATTTAAACCAAGTATTTTCATCCACGACAGAGATTTGGTATGTTATTATTTGAATAAACATCTATCAATTTTACAACACGAAATTTTTTGTTATCGATTTACATTTTAAAGAGGTGATAAGTAGAACAAGCAAAGTTGTTTTTTATTTTGGACCTCTTATATGTGTTGCTATTTTGAAACAAAAATTCGGAAAATTCAGTGCCGTACGCACAGACCTCTTTTGAAGCCCAGTTTTACGATATCCATTTTGTCCAACTGGTTTTCTCTCACATGTGAAGGGCCTTCAAAAAATATTGAATCAGTAATTTTGGCGATGTGTAATAAATTACAAGTTTTTTTTTTTATAAAATGAGATAAAACTTTATGTAAAAAGCAGAAATTTTCAGCAATAATTATTTGTGTGAATGCCAAATTTCATGTTAGTATGATTTCTAACAGCGGGGCATGTTTAAACTGTTATTTCTAATAGCGGGATATATTTAAACTGTTATTTATAAAAGCGGGATATATTTAAAGCGTTATTTCTAATAGCGGGTAAGTAAGTAAGTTTTAAGTGACCTCCTTGTATAACTTATTCTAATCTGGGTTGTACCTATTATGACATGCGAATCTCGTAAATATTATTCTTAACTGTTTTGTAAGTAATGTTTGAGTCTTGTTACTTTGACTGGCTCTTAAAACCTGTGTTGTACGAAACATGTAGCAGGGCCGGCCCTAAGCCAAACGGCATCCCTTGTCTAGGTAGGTGAACACTGTAATTAATAATAATCAGATTGTCTGTAGTGTGTGAGTCTTGCAATTATAACCTGTATTGTTTGTAATAATGTCTAACAATTCTAATCTGTTTTATATAATGTGTGATTAGGGTGACAATGCCCAGTATAATGTGACTCTGGAGAGTGTGAACCCGCCCGACGCAGCCGACTCTTTCATCATCATTCCCGGGGATGGCTACCAAAACCAAGAATTTAAAATAATCATTGTGGAAGCATCTAACTTGGACTATGAAAACGTCCCTTGGCAGAAAATAGAGCTAACGGTATTTATTCTGTTTTTACCACTCGGCAGAATATTGAGCTAAGATTGACAATAACTATTTATTTCAATTGAATTACTCGGTTATAATCAGGAAATATCTCTTGGCAGAACATGGAGCCAAGATCGACAATTATTTGTTTAAGTTTAATCACATTTTTTATAAAGTTGCAAGTAAGTAAATACCCTGATGAACATTGATGGAACGTCCCAAATACATTATTACAGTAACAAATGATTTCATACACTTTATTTTGTCCTTTTAACTAGTAAAAATATACATTTGTAGAAGAAGATAATACTAATAATCTAATTAAATGCTAAGAACTTTTTTCCATAGGAAAGCTCATAGCTCAGAAATGCACAAAATAATTTGCAAGGCAGATAGAAATATTACACCTTTAAATTTATACGATGAAAATGCCAACATTTTTATAAATCCCAACCAGGAATTATTAGATTCCTGATCAAATAAAATTTTACACGCAAAACACTTTAATTATCTCAACCAAACGTATGTTGACAAATTTTCGTCAAACAAATGGTTGAGTATTGGAGAGTTGAGCGCAGAAATAGAAGGATTTATGCTTGCCATTCAGGATAGAGTCATTAATACTAAAAATTATAGGAAACATATAATCAAAGATACAAATCAAATTGATGATTTGTGTAGAAAATGTTTGGCTTTTCCGGAAACTATAGAACATATTATATCGGGATGTTCTATATTAGGACCGTCCGAGTATACATTTAGGCACAATCAAGTTTTAAAAATAATTCACCAAAGTTTGGTAATTAAACATAATTTGATTGACTGCCGTAATATAATTATTATGAATACGAACCAAATTCATTTTTAGAAAACGATTTTTTTTAAATATACATATTATGATTAAACTATACTAACAGACCGAACGATTAGTCATAATAGACATGATATAGTTTTACATGACAAAATTAAAAAATAACTTATATCATTGATGTCGCTATACCAAATTCCTGTAATATTCAAAAATCTGTTAATGAAAAAATAAGAAAATACACAGATTTAGGAAATGAGATAAAAAGAATTTGGCATTCTCAGACTTTAAAAATATTACCATTCGTTATTTCGGCTACTGGCATTATACCTAGCTCTCTCATTAAAAATTTAGGCGTATAAGATCTATCAAAAAATTTATATATAAAGATGCAAAAGTCGGTCATTTTGAATACATGTAGGATAACGAGAGATTTTTTAAATATTTATGTTGAGGGATCAGTAGGATTTATAGGCCCTGTTAGAAGTTCTACCGAGCCGAACCCTCTGATATGAAAATATCTGGAGTCAGTGAATTATTTTCCCATTTGATCTCTGGTGAGATGACGTGTTGTTCTTGTATTGTTTTGTATTTATTTTGCTTATATAATGCACTTGCATAATGTTGATTGACTAGATGATCATTTGTGGAAAAGTGTGTGGAAGGGTTTAGTTTTTCCTTTGGGGAAGATTTGACTCGGACATAAAATCGGAAGTGAAATTATATATATACACATATTTAATTTGATAACAAATATATTGTAAATATTTATGTACTATAAATATATATAAAGTATATTTATATTAGGCTTTATATTTTCATCATGTGCAAATTTTGCCATAGAAACTAATTAAAAAAGGTTATTCCACAAAATCAACTCCAAATGTGATGTGGATTAATCAATAATTTATAAATTAATCAATAGTTAGTTGAGAATGGCTCACGTGCGTTGTGTGGTGGTCTAGGCCACTTATTTTTTTATTTAAACAAATACCATAGGGTTTATTTGTCGAAGAAATACACCAAATAATGTCCCTTTATAAAATCATCAAATCCATTGCCATTTTATAAATGCCAATCATAAATATATTATCGTTTTTGTCACAAGTTAAAAAGACAAATTTGTGTTTAACTTATTTAAAAGACCTAACTAGCAGGTACTTAATTTATTTTAAAAACCTACCTAGCAGGTATTTAATTTAGATTAAAATTTCTGAATTTGTTGGTACATATTTAAAAAATTTTTTTACCAATTTTGCATTTTGCAAGAAGCTCATTCATTCACTCAATAAGATTTTGTTCTCAAACTGAAAACATCCCATCCACTTCAAGAAGTCAAGGCAGGTTCAAAGTCAGCAGCCCTGCTGAAGTAATAACAACATTTAACATTGCACTCTCGAAATATAAAATTCTGACATCCTGGATCTGACGTATTCGTAACCTATTGACTGGTGGGATTTGACTGGACGTGTTTATCTATTGGTTTTGATTTTATCCGTCATTTTTTGTGTTAAAGATACGTACACCGGTTTATCGGGACAGCGGGTTATTTGGGACAAAACCCAAGGAACAGAAACTAAGAAATTAATTTTTTGGACAAATTCCAATCTGAAGTTGATGCAAAAGTAAAAGAATTTTAGGCGGGCATGCGGTATGCAACGCGGTTGTGGGGAGTGGTTTGCGCCATTTCATTCGGCAGTAATTCGGTAGACTTCACTGTTTGGGTTACTGTTATTATGAAATGTTATGAAAAATTAGAAAAGAATAAAATACGACTTTGTATTTAATACCACTTTACTGTATATATACCGGTTTCAGTTCACCCCGAACCTTCATCAGTGTTATATGAAAACATATTATTAAAGATGTTTGAACAATTTGAAGTTTATGTTTGGACAATCTAGCAATTAGACTTGTCAAATAGCTCCATTTTAAACATATTCACCTCCCATCCACCTACTTTCACCCCTACCTCCCCCACACCCCCCATCTATATATACCCACTATCGCCCTCAGCCTTTTACAAATTTTGTTTATTTGCAAGTCCCATAAAGTTGCTTTGATTCCAATTATTTTGCTTATTGTTTGATTTGATTGTTGTTTCATCTTTTGATTAATGCAATGTTTTTATTATCCTCAGATAAAATCAACTGAAAAAAAAGATCCCACTCACATAGGAACTGCGAGTGTCCATTTGAACTTGATCAACTGGAATGACGAAGTGCCTATATTTACGGAAGATGAATACACTGCCGAATTTGAAGAAATTGTAGGAAAAGGATATAAGGTAGCGACGGTTTTAGCTAAAGACAGGGACATCGGTGACAGCGTAAAGTGAGTTACTGTTAAGTAAAAATCATATAATACAAATACCACAATTAAATAATAATAATATAACAACTCGTATTATGTACGAGTAAAAAGTCATAAAACCCAAACTCCGAGACTCGAAAGCGGCGTAAGTCGCAAGTCTTTACCCGTGATTTCCGAGTTTCTCTTATGCTGCCAGTACACGTTGGCCCAAAATATATAGAACCACTTGGTGTATATTGGCCATTACACGCATTGGCTGCCAACGGTAGTCACCAACAGTAGCCAACCAGGAAGCAGTTGTTGTTAATAAAAGTACAAACATAGTAAAAATAACATATAATTGACCAATTAAGTTCCGTTCAATGCATCAATGCTGTTTATAATTACAAATAACAAAATAATAAACAAGAGATAAATACAATTTTTAAGACAATGAACATATGGAAGAAATGCTATATGGCCAATTCTCTATGAACTAATCACTGGAGCGATTTTTGGCATATTATGCCAAGTTCGCAAAAATGGTTTGAGCGATCACTTGCAATATAAAAATATGGAATGGACTGTGAAATGTAGGTGGATTCGTTGGCTAAAACTAAACCTGTCAATGTAACTCAAATATAAGACCCTTTTTTCTTTTACAGGCATTCCCTGGTGGGAAGTGTTAACAATTATTTAGAGATTAACGAAGAAACTGGCGTGATCCTCGTCTCCAACGATAATGCGTTTAGTTACAACCGACAAGATGAGATAATAGTCCAAGTCATGGCTAAAGATACCCTCGGAGAGCCCTACCACACTGAGTATGCTCAGCTGACCATTAAACTCATAGATGTCAATCACCAACCACCAGAGATCCAAATGGTAAGTCTAAATCTCCCACCCAGGCGTCGTGAGTTCAATTCCTTGGCTGGCTAAATCCTCCATTACGACAAAAGCATCATTTTTCGCTTACTGTGATTTTTTAAAATATTGGCTGGTAATTCATAACCCGGAAATGTGTGTCTTTCTTAAGCCGTGTCTCCTGCGACTCTGTTTGTGCAAACATTGAACCAAATGTTCGCGCAAACATGCAAAACCATTGCGTCTGCATACAAAAATGTGTACAGCCGCGCACCCATTTTGCATGTTTGCGCGAACATTTAGATAAATGTTTATGCAAATAGTGTCGCAGGAGAAGCTTTTTAAAAAAAACAAAAAAATTGATGGCTTCATTTTAAAAAGGACTTCTATTTAAATTTGTTGCAAGATGTTTATCCTAATCTATAGTTGGCAGACAGAAATCAAACTAATGAACTTATTGTACAATTTGATTTGACACATTGCTGGCCAATCTGAGGACACAAACCTAAAGAAACTCAGCCACTGGGCAAATGGAAGAAGTGGAAGGCCGAAGAAGCAAAGTTGGACTGGTCATATATCTCAGGCGTTCGGAAGGTCGGTGTCCACAGTGCAGGATTGCGAGGAGTTGAGGAGCCTTATCCTCTAGGGAAATCGGAGTGAGGGTCACAATCCTCAGCATTGAGGAGATGACTATGATGGGAGTTATGTATAAATTTAAATTGTGTTGCAAGTTGTGACGCTATTGTGGTTTGAGTTTCTTCTTTGGCTGCCCGAACAGTTATTTTGTAGATCTGCAACAATACGCTTGTTGCGATCATTAACAAATATTTAGAAACTTAAATTTCATTTTGAAATCATTGCAGCCCCAAGAAACGGTTCGTGTGGAAGAAAACGAACCCAAGGGCCACCAAATAACAAACTTAATCAAGGGAAGTGATCCTGATAAGAAAGGTGTAGTTAAATTCTCCATAGATTGGTCTAAATCTTCTGCCACCAAACCAGGCAAAAATGTGAACCGAGAAGATTTCGTTGAGTAAGTGATTTATGAAAATTTTAATAAAATTTACAATTCATTACTGAATTAGTTATTGAGACAAATGAACTAAAGAAGCTATCTAACGTCTTCCCACCAATAAAAGTCACTCATTTTAATTTTAGATGTGTTGAAATCGAAACTTTTATTACGGATCCTAACAAGTTGGGAGAAGCCTTGGGAATTTTGAAAGTAAAGGAGTTGCGGGACAACGTCACAATTGACTTTGAGAAATTTGAAACCCTCTACCTTTCAATTGTGCTCACCGACACTGCTCAAACCATTGGAACTAACTTTGCTACTGGTAATCATACATACATATTTTAAATGTTTTTTAATGTACATATATTATTTGTTTATTTATTATAATTTTATACATCCACGGGGCTTTTAAATTAGGTACATAGGGTTAGTAATAAACTGTTGTTTAACTAGGTTTACAATCGGATAAATAAAAATAGTAAAAAAATCTAAACATTTTCGGAAATAATATTTTGACATTATTTAAGTAAGTTTTAAACATCATATTTGTTGTGTTAAATAATGTTATGAAGGGGAGGAATTGGCGAGTTTGCTATATAAATTGTTGGTGAAGGATTACAAATTATACTAAACTATATTTAATTATATTAAACTCCTGAGTACCAGACTCGGGAGTTTGCAATAGTCTAGCTCCTAACTACAACTCTAGTCGAATAGGTGATTATTTCTGCGCTGTTATGTAATTATGTGCAGTATTATTTTGAACAATATGTTTTTTAGATAATAGAAAGAAAGGAGGATGGGACAAAAGTATTGTCAATACTGGTCACCGTCTGTGCAGTTTGGTCGTAGCTCTGCGACAGTGGACACGCTTGCAAGCTATATCTCCCTTTATTTCTATTATCTATGCACGAGGGCTATTATTGTTTGTAAGGTCCTGCTTGTTTGTCAGCCTTTTTGTTCAGTCACAGTAAATTCTTCCAATGGAGAGGTCGTTGAGCGCTCCCGTGGGATATTGTCACCACCCCCCCTATTCACCCAACTTGGCGCCTTACGGACTATCACCTTTTCACTAAACTAAAGAAGATTTTGGGTGGGAAACGTTTTGCCAACGATCACGAGGTCAAGGAAGCTGTGAAGAAGTGCCTGAAAGCAGTGGCGGCATAGGGTAGATTGGCACCCGGGGCGGTTTTGTATTGAGCACCCCTACTTAAAATAAAACACCGAATACTAAACATGTTTACGAGACTTTATTTTACTGAAATATTCGATGACATTATCAAAATTTATTTTCCTGTCTCTTTCAATTGATAAAATCGAAAGATTGGTTAGTCGCGCTTGGCTAATTGTGGATTTTAAATAAGATTTTATTAATTTTAACTTTGAAAAGCTTCTTTCACATGAAGCCACCGAAACACAGATTGTCAAAAAAATCTTAGACACAGCGCTAAACTTGGAACTGACTCAGAATAGCCCCATTTTACAATGAATCTGAGGAGCTCCAATGTAGTCCATTGAACTGCTTCGTGGGCAGAAATGTTGGCGGCTTCTAAATGGCGCCTCAATCGTAATATCTCCAACACGATATCCTCTGCTGAAAATTCATCCTAAATTTTTAATAAATTTGGAATCATTCCACGAAGATCTCCTTCTGGTTATGTTACCAACGTTTTTGTCTGAACAACACTAAATATAACCAGAATAAAATCCATTGCCCTGTAACGATGGTCTAGTTCTTTGTAAAATCTATCGTGACATTCTAACATTGCTCTCTGCAGCTCGTCTGGTAATGTAAGACCAGCATCTCGGGCCATTTTCGCAGTGAGCAGCGCAGCAGTCTTAATAGGGAGATTTTGTGCGCATTATGTAGGCGTCAGACACAGCTATAAAATATAAAAGATGATCGCACGCCAAATATCGCTCTCCATACAATTCCATGAGACCTGTCACACCTAGCGCTTTTATGCGCAGATGAACCATATACCATCTTACGCCGTAACCGCTCCTGAAGTGATATATGAAAAGTTATCACCCCCACTCCGCGGTGAACAGGGGACGGATCTGCCTAAACGGGCGGATGACAGCTGTCAATTCAGTACAAAGAAATGGAATTTCGTGGCAGCTCTCTAATTCGTCTGACTCCTTCCCCTACACTAGGAAAAAATATTTTATAGCGTCTTGTGACTGTAGAAAAGATAAGCGCTCGCGGTTCAAAAGATATATGCTTGCGCTTTTATAGCTGTGTGTGACGCAGGTCTTATTTGGCTGCACAAGTGTGTTGTCGTTGTCACCCCTTGGTCCTTGGTACCCGGGGCGGACCGCCCCCCCGCCCCCCCGCCCCCCTTTTACGCCGCCACTGCCTGAAAGAACTGGCGGCGTCGGTCTATGACACTGGCATATAAAAGCTTGTGCCACGGCTACAGAAATGTCTCGATTTCGATGGCGATTATGTTGAAAAATAGTTATATTTGTGAAGTATCCTGTGAATTTCAATTAAATGCAAGCATTTCTCGATCCTACATAAATGTTGTAACCTTACTTTCTGGGTGACCCTCATAATAACTAGTTTGTGTTTCTTTTGACAGGTACGCTGTCTATTATTATTGACGATGTGAATGACAATCCGCCTGTGTGGGTTCCTGGAAGTCTGGAAACCAAACGCATAGTTCGAGAGCTCTCAAATCAGGGTGTATTCATTGGTTCCGTCCAAGCAACGGATGAAGATGGGCCTCTCTACAATAATGTCAAATATTATCTGAAGTAAGTACTATACAACTGATTTTCTTTAACAGCTCAAAATTTCAACACAAGCTACCAAATTATTGTAAAAGTAGGTGAGCATTATGATTTAATTGGAGAAAAGGTATAAATTGCAAGAATAATGCAGCCCTGCTAACCTGGCATATTTTTCAATATTGAGTTTTAGAAACCAATCCTTTGTCGATTGATATACTTCATTTAAGTCGTTTTGCAGCTGGCCGTAATGTATATGCGGGTTGGCAAATAATTTTGTATCATCTGCGAAACAGCTGGAATTCGATCGACCACCATAAAACGAGCATGTGCCTAGCATGGGGGTCGAAAAATCCTCAATGCATGTAACAAATAATTTCAATGAATAAAGAAACTTAAAAAAAAAAAAAAATGATGTTACGCAGATGTTACAGAATAAACAGAACTGGACCCAGAACTGATCCTTGAGGGACACCACTGGTCACATTTCGCTCAGTTGACAGCTGGTCGCTAATTCAAAATGTTCTCTCAGTGGGGAAGGATTTGATCAATTCGAGAAGTCGTCCTCTTATTTAGACATTTAAGTTGAACCAACCGTCTATCGGTTGGAACAGTATCGAAGCTTTTCAAAGTCAAGATATATTATCATGGGTGTAAGAGAACAATAGCACGAATATTATCGGGGCCTTAATATATTATTATTACTGCTAATGGAGTGAATTCGATTTCGCATAGTGTTTAGTGAGTTATCTACGTACAATGCTCGACCAATAGTTTCTCAAATTGTTTTGCAAGGGTGTTTGCCATGTCTATCTCACTGGTAACTGTTGCATTAGATAAGCTATAAATGTTTGTTTGTTGTTTATTATATGTTTGATGAATAATTTCACCAGAAGTAAGGAAAAATTGAGCTTAACTTCCTGTACACGGTGTGCGGAAATTCGAAGTACAAGCGGGGAAACTGATTTTCCGTCACCGTGTACATAAAACTTGAAAAAATAGGTTTACCTACCTAAAAAAAGTGCTCAAATTTAATTTAATTTTAAAAAATCTAGAACATCGAAAAATAGATTTTAATTACATATTCCAATGGATCAGTTGGTAAACTATATGAGTAGAGAGGACTGAGGTATTTGTAAATATTTTAGAGAAGGAAAGGACACCCCTGCAGGTCTGGTGGCAATTGACGAGAAGACAGGGCAGCTAACAGTGGACGCTAACCAAGAGATCACGTGTGACTACCCAGACCCAAGAGAAAAACTATTTTACGACATAACAGCTTCAGACTGTGATGATTATGGCGATGAAGAAGAAATGTGTTTCAGAACTCCAGGAAAGGTATAATCCTTTTTTATTTGAAAAGAAGGGGAAGAAATTCTGCGATGGAAAAAGGATCTGAGGGTCTAGCACGGTGAAATAGATAACTTTACGATGTCGGAACGGTAGGCCTAACTACCGATGATTTTATACCAATCCATAAAGCCCTATGTCAATACAGTTTGTACGTCATACAGTTATGTAAAAGTATTAATAAATTGGGAATTCTGAATTGAAATACTAACCTAAATATGTATTTACTTTATGGCACTAAAAATAGAGTTCATTAGTTAACTCGTCTCTTTATGGTGAGGAAAAGCTATTATTATTTACCTTTATAACACTGCATAATATGTATAATTGTATATTTATTGTAAAAAACATACAAATATTAAATAAAAAAAATAAAATAAAAAAATCTTGAGGTCTGAGCCCAAACAAATGTAGGATTATTGGCCCGAACGGATTAAACTCGCTGCGAATACGAATTCTTTCCATTCTAAGAGCTCTGTTCGTTAATAAGCCAGTTTTTTTTTGTGTACTTTTCATGAAATTAAGTATTTACCACATCATTCCATTCATTATTAAACCAGTAATTTTACATAAAGAACGATATTATTAATTACATATTGACATTAAGTTATGTTTATCAACAGTCAACCGAAGTTTAACTTACAGCTAAGAAGAAGTCGCATTAGATTTGGCGGGCTCTTTTGTCATTGACCGTGCTCTCGAATTTAGCTAACTGGCCGTAGATCCCTAATTCAGTCAATATTATATTGACATAGGGCTTTACCGATCGTCCGTGCTAGACCTCCTGAGGTCAGTGTGTCCAGGAGTTAAAGACGTGTGCAGTGGCGCACCCATGAGTTTAAATTACTTCAACTGGTAGATACTACTAGATCTTTTTCTCATAATTATTATGGGCTGCAGCTTGCGGCACGAAAATACAGAAACGGACTGTGCCTTGCGAAGATCAAAGAATTGCTTATGTGTTTCACCATTCATTGGACTGCACTTTATGGTTAGAAACATTTCCGAGACGGAATGTGCCTTGTGGCGTTAAAAGAATTTTTGTATTTGCTGTTTTTCAATCAAATTATTCCTGAAAAACGTACGCAGAGTGATACATTGAGATTTTTTTGTTAAAAACCATAAAAAAGATGTTTCAAACAATATTAGCGGCAATGTGACGGTTGGGACTCTTGTTGGGAGTTTAAAAAACACGCGAGATTTTCAGGTCCCCAATAATGTATCCTAAATTATTGAAATTGGCTTGATCAGCCAGAATATCTGTAAAATCTGTGTATGTTTGATTTTTATGACTTTATAATTAAAAATAATTGCATTTCATGCAATGCATATTTTCATTCTTTTAACTCATCCCCCCAAGACTGGGTGCGCCACTGGCAGTATGTACAGTACCATCTCCCCCACTGTGGGGCAAGGCAATGGGTCGAGCAAGTCTGGCTGGAAAGATCAAAGGGCAGTAGCATCTATCACCAAAACCTAGACCAACCTCACCCCATGAACCTGGGCGCCAGTCAGCAACCTATGTTGGGTATCCAACCAATGGTACCCATACACGCCTCCCAAATTGTAGTCTGCCCAGCTTTATCTACGAATTTCACTTTGTGTCACTTTCAGGTACAATTCTGTAAACAATTGGATGTTTGATAATACGAAGAGTCGACAAATAAACTTATTACTTCTATATTGTATACGGTTTTGGTCTCAGCCATTTCTCAGCTTGTGAACAGTTGTGAAAATGATAATTTGATATTGCTTTGTATCTAAGTGAAATTAATACTTCCCTTAAATATTTCAGGTTGAAATAGACATAATTGACGTGAATAATAAAAATCCGATAATAAAAAATGAAGATTTTCTGGACGTTATCGAAATTCTGGAAGGTTCCCCAACTGGAACTGTTATTGTGGATATTATTGCCTTTGATTTGGACAGAGATCGTAAGTATTATTATATTAAACCTAATTCAGAGAACACTATTTCATATTTATGTCATTCAGAATATATAGTCAAGGTATTTGAGAATGCGTTTGTATGTCCACATTTCAAAGGTTTCAATCTTCCATGTAAATGGTTGATTATGTACCCAGATTTCCAATTAATACTTTTGCATAGAAAAGATACAAAAATAAATTAAATAATCTCCATCATAATCTCCAATCTAAATGTATCGTCGGCGGATAAACATTATCACCCAAAGTCAAAAATCTAATTGTGCAGGAGAGATGAAAAAATTGTGTATCATTGGCGGATAAACAAAACCGTCCAACGCCAAAAATCTAGCCGGATGAGGAGACGAAATAAAATCAATAGAAATATAATTTACCAACCAAATTAATAATCGTGACACAAGAGCTCCTCATTTCTAATAACATACACATGACCAATGTAAAATGAAATTCATCATCATTAGCAATACAAAAGAATAGAGGACATATAATTGAACTAGAATGGTTCAAATACAATGAACCATTAGTCATAGGTTATGGCTGGGTACAAAAGAGTTTTTATCTTAACTGGGATTTTTTAATTTATTTTTTATTATTTAGTGTAAATAAGTGGGTACAGTGGTGTTATATAAATTACATATGGGTACAACATATATTTATAATCGCAATCTCACCAAAGAAGAAACTAGTTCTTGTGCTTGGTGAGCGAGCTACACTAATTATATATAATAAGAACAATTGAATCTTCTGGATCATCTATATGTGTAGGTGTACATATATAGGATTCTGTTACATACAAAATATTGAGCAATTAATTGAATGATTAGATACATCTCAATAAAGGAGAGATGAATATAGACTGATAGTAAATATAAATAAAGGGAAAAACAGGCAATTATTTAGTTAATTATTCCTGACAAGTATAACATCAGTTTGTTGATTTTTTTATTTCAATCGGAAGGTTGTTAAAATATTTTATTCCCACATATGTGCAAGATACAAACCATGATCTCAGTGCTTGTACAAAATGTATACAGTCTCTGCGCATATATGTAAATATCACAAAAAACTGCAGCATTTGTCTGTTATCATCCGTTATATCCATTATCATATATCAGTTACTGGTTATTACTTGAGCGGTCAGTAGCCTAGTTGACGGGCGTCGTGGGCTCAATTCCTAGTTGACAGGCGTCGTGGGCTCAATCCCGCTGCTAGCTATGTCTTCCACCATTGCACAAACAACATTTATAAAGATGGTAGTATGTATGTAGTAGTTTCACAAATATTATCAGGTTTGTCTTTCTTTCTTTCTGTTTGGTTAACGAAAGCATTCCCATTAATCTCAAAGTGAAACGTTACTTCTTGAGATGGATTCCATTAATTTACCGCTAATCCGATAATACACTACTTTATTTATTTTATTTCAGTGCCGTATAGAACTATAAATTATGCAATCAACTATGGTACTCAGGGTGGGGCGGAACTGAGAAAGTATTTCACGGTGGATTCTGCCACAGGACGAATGAGTGTCACTTTGGAAGCTGGAGAAGAACTGGATAGAGACGAGGGAGAATACAAATACTACATTTACACCATCCTAACTGATAATTATCTGCTGGAAGGGGGTAAGTTGTGCATATTTATCCATTTTACTTGGGATAAATACATAATACTCGTATATTTAAAACAGAACATTGAAGAAAAGTTATTACATAAACACATCTAACTTACGATGTATTTTACTCAGTTTAAATTTTGCCGGCAGTTGAGATCGGCCGTGCTTATTTTGTTTTTACACTTTGTTTTCACACTTTCGAAATATAAAAATGTTAAACTAAATTAATTAAAAAAAACCTGATTAAAAAAAAAAACAATTATTAAAAAACTCTAGCATTAAGTGGAGTATTACGATAAGAACGAAACAATTATAATAAATGCATTTGCACGTGACGAACCGACAATCCAGATAATATTAAGATACAAGCGTTGCCAAGCGAATGAAATCTATTTTACTATGCTAGGAGCATTTTTTGAGGTTCAAAATACAATAAAATTGAGACAAGTGCTACCAGCTACAAGCTATCAGCTAATCCGCTACGGATTCGCCGGCCCAGCTATGGGAACTAACTATGGTTATGGGTTTCTTGGCACACTAGAGGTTAAAACATGAGAATCGATGTAGAAATGTAAATATTTTGATCTTTGATTGAAACATAGAAATTAGAATTCGCAAAAGTACACACAAGAATTTTGATGCTAGTGTGGAAGGCCATAAGTTCATTATGAACACAATATTATACAGCTTTTGTTATATCGAAGGTAGGAAGAGCTTACTAGATAAAGAAAGTAAATTTTGCACTTAACATTTTCATACAATTTCTTTCAGATGGCTCGAGAAACACAAACGACACTATGATAACCGTTATTCTGTTGGACGTTAATGACAATGCGCCCATTTTCCCAAATGACCTATCCTGGAGCGTATCAGAAAATGAACCAAAGGTAAGTGATCTTATTCCATCAGTTAATCATGTTTTATCATTTTAGTTTTAACAAAATGCCCTAATCTCTCACTAATCCGCCGCCCCAACCCGGAACACATAAAACAGTTGCTGGAATACACACAATGTCCCACAAGAACAGAATTAACCCTGGTGACTGGTAAAATGGTTTAGAGAGAAAGCGAGCCAGAGTGTGTTAGAGTAAGATATCTTAACCCGTCGCGTCAGTGTACAAAGCCTGGTGCTCGAGTATAGGCATGCGGCGAACTACTGAATGTGACAAACGAATACCTATTATTAGTATAATTTAGTGCTTTCGACTAGTAAAAATAATGGCGGATTCTATAAACCAGTAGTAGTCAGAAAATCGGGTGGTGGAGTACTGCACATACAAAGTTCCAGACCTTCAACTATTCTGGTTTCTATTCTTCCCTTTAGTAATTCATCTGTCGATACAACTCACATTACCTTTTGCAATATTGATTGGATAATTTGCAGGTTGTATTAAAACTATTTACTATTTTTGAAATTGGAATATTAGGTTTGCTAGAAAAGCAAATGCCAATGTAAGCTATGATTTAAAAATGCCCCTTTAAAATAATAAAATTCAACATTTGATTTTTATAAATATTTAATTTATTATACACAACAGACAACGATAATGTGTCTAATTTTATAATTCTAGGTGTTGATATATTGATATGTTGATAATAAAGATGCGCGTCTTTTTATTTCAGGGTTTCCGATTGACACCCACGGTAGTGGCTACTGATAAAGATGAACCAAATACAGACAATTCCCGGGTGCGCTACAAAGTTTTGTCTCTGAAAGCCACCTCAAACCAGAACCCTGTGGATTTCCCACCAGACTTATTTGACATCTTGAGTCCGGACAATAAAACGGGCATTTTGATCACTAATTATCCACTCAAGTCTTACTGGGGAACTTATACAATTGAACTTTTTGTAAGTGATTTTTTTAAATAAATATTATCTCCCAAAAATAAACTTATGAAGCCCATTCCTTAGCTTTGTACATACACCGCGCTCTTAGTGTTCTTGGCAGTTAAAAGGTCAATTGAAATAAATTGTAACCGTAATGATATACGGTTTAGGCATGGGTCGCCACTCAGGATGGACCTATTTACATATCGGTAATAAGGCCTTAAATTACAGACATAAGCATTAGCCCTCAGAGCCTCAGCTAAAATGGCTTTCCCGATTACAATGGGATTCAGAAGATACCACCTTCGATAAATAATTATGTACATAGCTAGGTAGCTATGTAATTATCATGTATATATGTATCAAGTTTCTCTTTTTATGGACATGGAACAACAAAAATGCACATGACAAATGTGTCCGAACAATAATCGTAAAGGCCAAAACAGATCCTCCGTTCCCTTTGTTAGAATGGTCCGGTATTCGGTACGGTATAAAATATTAATTTAAAAAATCCTAACCCCTGAGAGACCAGAGAATAAAGGCAATAGTTTATTCAATAGATACAACTTTCTCTCTTTATTTTAACATTTGAAAAGCCAAGACGGCGTACATAATGTCCGGAATCCTGTGTGATATCACTCAGTTACCCATATATTTAACTGTAATGATATGTAAAATTTAACTATTCAACTGCTAGAACTGCTCCTTGCTAACTGGAGCCGGTGAGATTATGGCATCCCCAATTGTGAAGGGGAAAGAGATGGTCGAGAGGTAGGTGGAGAAGTATCTGCATATTCAGACCTGGTCACTAAACTCTCGGGTAAAGTCATTTCAAGCAACGTTTCGATCCTCAGTGGTGTTTTTTTATCAGTGTCTACCACATTTATTGTAATTATGGGGTTACTCAGTTTACCTGACATTAAATTAAACTTTTATTTGAATGTTTCCCTTTAGGCATATGACTTAGGAGTTCCTCAAATGGATTCAACCAAATCATTTGAGCTGAAGATTCCTCCATACAACTTTGAGAAGCCGGTGTTCATTTTCCCCACAGCAGGGGCCAAATACCGACTTAAGCTGGTAAGTTGGTCTTACTTAACTCTCTGTTCCTGCACTGAAATTTATATTATTTTGTAATGTTTGATAGTGTTAAAAATATCATGATGTTTAATCATCTTAACATTGTGCAAAAACTAATAATTGAAATTTTCTTAACCTTTCCCTTACTGAGCTAAAAAAATCCACGCGTTCCGGTGCTTGTAGTGAATACACATCTCAAAATAAGCGATATTCATAGCCAATAAATATGAATATTCATAGCTAATCGCTTATGTTTATTATATTTCATATCAAAAGTGATAATAATTGTAATTTAATTGCTGAAAACATGAAAAAACCATTGACAGATGCTAAAAAAACGTGCGAGAAGTCCACATCTAACGACGGTCCGCGATCAACTGGGCGGCGGCTAGCAGTGCTAGCACACACGCTATGCGGTCGTAGGTATCGATGGTCTAAATAAAAATACAACGCATAGCGAATTAAAGCAGGACATCAATAGCGTTTAATTTCCTCGCACACTCTTTGCGTAGCATTGTCACAATGTATTGGTGTAGCGATTTTTAACAAAAACTCTGATTTTTAATTGAATTTGAAAATTATGTAGAATTTTATTAGTGCATAAATGTATAACGGAGGAATACCTAAATCTGAACCCAGAATTTATTGTATTTGTAGAGTTATTAAAGTTATTAAAAGCAATGTGTAGTAAATACACACCACAGATAAGGAAAGGTTAGAAATCATTTTTACATCCATCAGTACTCACCATGAATGATTTTAAAGTCACAAAATAAAATATTCTGTTCCAATGCTCTCCACTTTACAAGTATTTAAAAAAGTTATTTTAAATAAAGCAATACAACATATTTCAGGCAAAAATACATGCTACCGATTCCGATATACAAAAAACTTTTCGGTTAACAGAAATACAAATAATACCAAGAAAGGAAATTCTTTAATAAATAACCAGAAAATATATGTCTCTTAATAATAACTGTAAAGAATTCAAAACACAGCTAAAAGTATTCTAAATAACTAAACAAATAACACTCCAATAGCTTTTTATGAGGGCACATCTTCAACAATAAATATATATATTAAAAATATATGTTACTGAGCAAAACAAATTATTATTATTATTTTATCAATAAAGTTTATATTTTTATGTAAATAAATTTCTTGTAAAAAAACACAAAGGTAAGTTAATAATAAGATAGATCATTGTAGAAATGTATTACATATTTGTGCAGCGCCCTTGAGGTGATTATGCACAAAAACGGCACTATGCAAATTATCCAAATATTATTATTATTTTAATTTAAATACATAAAGATATGTTACTGAACATAACGAATTTTTATTATTCTCTTATCAATAATGTTTATACTTTTGTATAAATAAATAAATATTTTTTTATAAATAAAGTACAACTTGATGTGCCCGAGAAATCTCAGTAATGTAAAACATATAGAACACGGGAAACGAAAAAAAATTGTTAAATACTTGATTTTTTAAAATAAAATATTATTATTTAATGAGCAGGCAACATTTCGCCGATGCTCTCATATCTCATTTCACGATAAGTTTATTAGATTACACAATATTAATTATCTTTTAAGTGAAATATAATCTTCCAACTGTGCATAAAACGAATTTGAGGTTCAAACACACATTATCTTATCTCGATAATTTATACAGTTTTTTTTCATCTACATATTAACAATTTGGCTGATGGTAAAATGACGTTGGTTCCTGATCCTGGCTGCTAACAAAAAACTGTCTCTGTAGTCCACTGCCTAGAAACATCCCAGCTGGCTGCTTATAAATAACTGTCTCTGTAGTCCACTGCCTAGAAACATCCCAGCTGGCTGCTTATAAATAACTGTCTCTGTAGTCCACTGCCTAGAAACATCCCAGCTGGCTGCTTATAAATAACTGTCTCTGTAGTCCACTGCCTAGAAACATCCCAGCTGGCTGCTTATAAATAACTGTCTCTGTAGTCCACTGCCTAGAAACATCCCAGCTGGCTGCTTATAAATAACTGTCTCTGTAGTCCACTGCCTAGAAACATCCCAGCTGGCTGCTTATAAATAACTGTCTCTGTAGTCCACTGCCTAGAAACATCCCAGCTGGCTGCTTATAAATAACTGTCTCTGTAGTCCACTGCCTAGAAACATCCCAGCTGGCTGCTTATAAATAACTGTCTCTGTAGTCCACTGCCTAGAAACATCCCAGCTGGCTGCTTATAAATAACTGTCTCTGTAGTCCACTGCCTAGAAACATCCCAGCTGGCTGCTTATAAATAACTGTCTCTGTAGTCCACTGCCTAGAAACATCCCAGCTGGCTGCTTATAAATAACTGTCTCTGTAGTCCACTGCCTAGAAACATCCCAGCCGTCTTCTGCACAAAGACATGAACATTGATCATGCTTACCTACAGTAATTTGTGTGTGTTTCTGAAACAGGAAAATGCTTATCCCGGAGCCCTGAACTACGTTATCACGGGGAGATTTGACGACATCGAGGCCAAAGATTCAGACGGCTTGGAGGGAGGAATCGTTACATTTGAAGTTGTTGATAAAGGTAGCCTTTTCTAACATGAAATAAACATATTAACAGAGATCTTAAATTTCGACATGCGGGGTTAATAAGATACCACACGCATATTATCACTATAAGGTTACAGATTAAGAAAGGAACGCTCGAAAGAAGTATAAGGAGAATATATGACGCAAATGTGAATGCTAGAAGAAGTGGGGGATGCCTTTTGGAAGACATGGTGCGATCAAGTGAACCAAACACTTGAGTAGGGCCGTGTCAAGAGTCATAATAACAGAAGGGTATTATGAATGTGAATGAAGCAAGGAGTGTGTGCCAAGAGTTGTTTGGCAGTCCGTCCTCTCTGCCCACCCCTACGGAAAACGTCATGATGGTCAGTTAGTTAGTTAGTCAGGCAAACCTTGTAGGTTATGTAGAAATACAAAAAATACCAACACAATAAATTAACTACTTACGCCGATGCAAGGATGATCATAATTTCAGAGATTTTTGGTACCTCTGTTGGCATCACGAAGGCTAAGTAATTCGAAATATAGATATTATATCGCTATTGCGTACAAATAGAAACGTTTTCCACAGTAGCAGAGCGGGGGGACTGTATTTGTTAGTTTGAAATTGTTTGGCGTTAGAGCGTTGGAGGTTAAATTGGACTGATTGGAGGTCTCATCAACAGGGATTGCAATTAAAGTAATAGTTTGTTCACTTTATCGCTTCTCCAACCAATAAAAAACACTTAAAATTTTGAAAAAGAAACTTAATTTCAAAGCATAAATTCTAAAGCTCATTGAGACACAACCAAAATTAGTATTTTGATTTTTTTTGTTTGGTTTCCACACAAGAGTCCCAACTGCCGGACACCTGTGACTATCGCATTTCCAATTTGGGGAATGTTGTGTAATAGGAAGGTAGAGAAGTAACTGGCTATTCAGATTTGGTCTTAATCAAAAAATGTGTAAAATAGTCCACTTTTAAATAATAATTAATTAATAATATAATTTATATTAATAATAAACTTATTTTATTTTGCCGAAATAGAGCTCTCTTACATCTCGATTGTTACATATTAAAAGTACAAAATAGTTTTTTTTTTCAGATAGCGCCGCTGATTTCTTTACAATTGATTCCCAAGATAATAACAAAGGGAGGTTGGTACTGACAAAGAAATTAGACGCCAAAACACAGTTTGAGGTTAGTTTAACATCTGTCACACTCAAACCATCTGTTAAAGTTCTATATTTGTACCAGCTCATCAGAAGATTCAGCTTAGCGGCGGATGCGCTGGATAAGAAGAGGTCGGTTGAGGAAGACCCTTTGACCTTTTCAGCTGGACTCTCGACCTGTCGCCTTGCACCTGGACACACTCTCCTTCCTTTCCATAAAAAGACCCTCCGCATGAATCCCCAAAGACGACATACACCAATAACTTGAGTGCTGTTTGGTTGATATCTCATTAAAAATCAATTTAATCCTTACTTATTGTAATGTATTTCACAGTTTATTTAATGAATATACATATTGCAGATTACAATCAGGGCTACGGATCAAGGAATAGACCCCGGGCCCCTTTATACAGAAATTACATTCACCGTCCTGTTTGTGGAAACGGAAGGCGAACCCAAGTTTGATGAACCGAGATCTGGCACAGCGAGGTTCACAGGTATCCAAAACGCTATTGACTCTTTGAAGGCGTGACAATTTCATCTGTATTTGTTCGTAAGACAAATAATTAAGTGTTTAGTATTATTTGTCGTATTTCATAAGGTTTGTAAGTAGATACTTGAATACCTACCTACTTAATTAAAAACCATATATTTTAGCAAATTTACAATAAGGACTTATACAATTATTCCTAAGAAACATCACTACCGCAAAGACAATTCTTTTTTCAATCTTTCTTCAGGCAGGTATGTAACATCGTATTAAAAATAAGAACCACTTTACTTTACTGAAACATTGTTAAAGTTAGCCATCTAGACAAAGTTAGTCATTTAGTCAAAGTTAGCCATCTAGTCAAAGTTAGCCATCAAGTCAAAGTTAGCCATCAAGTCAAAGTTAGCCATCTAGTCAAATTAAAGCTTGCTTGAATAATAAAGTGGATGCAGCAGATTTTAGAAACCAGAAACAAAATGCACACGCTAATTTAAAGGCAGATGTAATTCCAAACGACCGAGTTTAAACTGGACTTTGCTGCTTCAATTATAATATAACATTTATGAATGCTTTTTTTAGAAATTAAAATTAAGTTGTATTCTTCAAACATGGATTTAACCAAGTGTCATAGGATTAAAGAAAATAGAAAAACATTAGATAAAGATTTTAGAAATGGTTCAAATTATTAAAGATTAGTTAATTTTACATAAAAAATCGTATACAAGCTAAAATCTGAAATTTCACAATCAGTTTTAAATGTGGCTAAGTTTTGTTGTTCAGTGACTATATAAAACATGTGGACAAAATATTATGGTGTGTTTAAGTAAAGGAAAGCAAGAGGATAATAATAAGTAGCAGTGCGTTCTGGTCGCTTGCGGGCTCAATAGGTCGCGATTTCTGCAAATCTCGTCCACCACCTTTTACCAGACCCGACGGCTCACTAGCAAACACCGCCACCGAGAAGGCCAACTTATTAGGTAAAATATATGAAAAAGCCGAGGATCCGGCATCGGGGAGTACGGTGGGTCTTACGGGGGCTCGATGTCAATGAATATAGTGGGCCTGATGGAATACCTCCCCTGGTACGCGCAGATGCAGAGGTACCCTGCAGAAATAGCTCCAATTTTGACGAAGCTTTTTAAAATGTCTCTGAATTCTGGCTCTGTACCCTCTGGATGGAAAGAAGGATTATTCATCCTATTCCAAAGAAGGGTGATCGCTCCAACCCGGCCAACAACAGTCCCATAGTGATCACATCCATTCTATCCGAGGTGATGGAACGTGTGATCAACGACAAACTGCTCATATTCCAAGAGAAGAACAAAATTATTAACGACCGTGCCTCGAATATTACTGTGAGACTCAAACGGTTGCACTGGACATATCCAAGGCCAAGATTCACCTCTTCCTGACACTCAATAAACGCTGGCATCCCACAAGGATCGGTTCTGTCTCCGACTTTGTTATTTTTGCACATCAATGACCTTTTGTCATGTGCACCAATGCATTGCTACGCGGGTGATAGTACGTGATGGCTTTTTGTTTGCCAAGCCCCCGAAGGGTACACAAACTCCGACAGCCCGCAGATACTTTAATGTTACACAACTGCTCACCCTGCACAAATCTCTGTTGAATTTGGCCACCACCTCTGGTCTGGAGGCCCACAATACCTGAAAAGGGTAGTCTGTCTGTAGATTCCCCTATCTTAACTAGCGGCTTGAAATCTTCGTTTGAGAGCTCAGGAAGTTATGCTATCCTTGTTCTACCTGTATTACAATGGGATTGCTTTTTAGATTTTATCGCCAAAATATTGAATATTTTCAGAGTTTGAAGCCGGCTTGACACAAACTAAACAATTTCCTCAAGCAACGGATCCCAAGAACGAAGGCTGCACTGAGGACTGTGCTGAAATATATTATTACATCATAAAAGGTAATACATATTTACTTACTTAACTAACAAGGGATTAAAGTATTACATATTTACTTACTTAACTAACAAGGGATTAAAGTATTACATATTACATACAAGTCCAACAATAACGATTCTGGGATTATTTAACATGGAGTTAAATATATATGTACTGTTTGTGGATGTTTTTATAAAATAAATATGTTGATAAATAATATGTTCACAAATCAACAATAAATACTAGAAAGAAAATAAAGGCTTTATTAGATTTATAATCTAAATCCTGTGTAAAATTAATGTTTGAATGTCAGTGAAGGAGAATGAAGTGAGAGCAAAACAAGATTTATTTATCTCTCTATCAAAACTCTAACATTATATTAAGAAGATGTGGGTTTCTTTTTTAAACAAATCTGTAGTTTTATTCCGAGAATTTTGCACACTTGACCATGAGATTATGTAAAACCACCAACATTCCCTTTTAAAGCAGAATTTTGAAACTTCTTAATGAAATTCTGCACACTTGACATTCAAAATAAAGAGGAAAACCCGAGTAACGCCGTGGATTGAGCTGGTTTGTACATTAAATCAAGGCATACGAAATGTGGAATAATAAACTCCATTTTCTCCTACACACATTTGTTCACACACACAGCAGTTGTATTATAATGGGGTACATATTTACTGTCCCCAGCAATTGTACTATAATGGGGTACATGTTTTTTTTTTTATTTCAGGAGCTTCATCAGAGTTTTTCAGCTTAAATAAAAATACAAACACGTTAGGAGTTGCCAAAGAACTGGACAGAAGTCAACAGCAAACTCACGAGATAATTATTGCGGCTACAAACAATCGAAACCAAATAGAAGCTGTTACGTCGGCAGATTCAATGTTGAATATTGTGATTGAAGTGAGCATTTCCTTTCCTTTTTGTTTTCATACCACACAATAGTAAGAAGCGATCCACGGGAGGGGCGAGGAAGAGATAGACTGACTGGAGAGTAATGGCAAGGGGCCGCAGCCAGTGGCAATGACACCACAAGAGTTCTAATTGTCTAAAAACGTTAAGGATTAAGCCATTAAGCATATACAGTCAAACTTGCTTATAACGAGTATGAGGAGTCCAACTATTTGCTCCTTATAGCCATTACCTGTTACATCCAAAATAGGTATGTATTAGGTCGCGGGAGCTCGGTTTTTCAAAGGTGATGGATAGATTAATCCGTTAAACATAGATTAAGCCATTACACACAGATTAAGCCACTTAAGTATTTGTTTATTATTTAACATTGAGAGATTTGGTTTTTATCTTCTTTTTAGGTTAGAGAAGCCAATCCGATGCCGAGATTTAACCAGAGTCTATACGCGGGAGGCGTTTCTATCACGGATAAAATAGGAAAATTAATGTTCAATCTGAAGGTATGTTTTACTTTTAATTCTTTTGTATTTCAATGCATATTAAAAACTGTATATCTTTTTGTTCTTCCGATCTTTAATTTTATGCTTTAATTTGCCCTTTTCCACTGATCTGCTAATACATATTGCAAACTTTATACAAATGTTGTAAAGCAATATGGCCGCCGCCAAGAGCATTTGACGAAAGAAAACACATTTCTCAGATTTAAGCTAAATGTTAGAATGTCCAAAAAATAGCAATAATAACAGCAGTATAAGTATTCATGTTCATTTGTAGATCTAATTTAGCATTTATATAATGTGGGAATGAGAGTTTAGATTTGTAAATTTGAAGGTTTTATCTACTTAGTGACAAGTATAGATAACAATTACAATAAGACCGATTACGGGAATAGTTCAAGCGTCTGGTTCCCAACCTATAATAGTTAGTCATTACTTAGTTCATAAGTTCTCTATTAACCATTATTGGATAATCAACACCTCTGCCGTAGGTCACCCCGAGAGGTTCGCTACACTTGTTGACTTAGCAGGGGTACCTGGGTTGAGGTCATGGGGTGAGGTTTGTCTAGGCGTTGGCGGCGGATCAGGAATCGTGAGAGACTGGTTGAGGGAGACTTCAACCTTCCCAGCAGGACTATCTCGACCCATCATCTAGCACCCTAGTGCGAGGGATGCATTCATATTCCTTTCCTTTAAAAGACCCTCCACACAGCATTACCAAAGATGATATGTCATCTTTGGTTGCATCTTTGGTCATATTTGCCTTGAGGGAAATTATTTTCCTCAGGGCCACCTAATTAATCCTTCTTTATTCTCCAATATTAAGTTTGATATATTATAACCGTCTTATAACCACCAAACATGTGGTCAATGAGTGTGACTCGCAGACCTGGATGTTCTCCATTGATCCCACCATACGAAAGAAGAAGACTTCTTCCAAGTTAGTGTTTAATTTACAAATTTAGCACAACATGTGTTTCTGTGTTACCAGGCTACTCACACAGAAGACTTAGTGATAACTTACTCCATAGACAAGGAGTCTATGGTGGTGGATTCATCGCTCCAGTTGGTCAAGGACACGGCATTCAATCTCAATACGGATACTGGAGAAGTCACCTTAAACTTCAACCCACAAGGGTCAATGTCTGGAATGTTTGAATTCAACGTGATCGCCAAAGATACTGGTAAGTCCCAGCTGCACAACTATGGCATTCCCGATTGGGGTATTTTTTGAGGTTAAAAGGAGCGGGGAGGGGAAGGAGATGAGTGAGAGGGAGGTTGGGAAGTACCTGATTATTTAAAGCTGGTCATTCACCTGGGCCATTCATAGTAAGAATATCTACCGCTCTATAAATGATATATTATTTGTAATTGTATCAAATTCCGTTATTATTGGATGTTTTATGCATTTTGTTAGCTAGATTATTTATTATTTAAATTTTATTATTGACCGTCTCTGGCCGCAAGTCGGTCTCGGACAGCCGGTGCTCTGAGGGTAGCTCGACTGTAGCTCAGTTGTTGCGGCTGACTAATACTAGGCTGACTGTGTGGTTATATTTACAAAGGGCGCACGCCTTCGTGGAGCCCACCCGACAGTTCTAGAAACTGTGCGAAAGCCGGCGCATTCTTGTCGCAAGTCCCAGAAGTTTCCAGGCTGGAATGTAAGGAGCTTGTTGCTACAGATAATAGTTCATATGGTTACATGGTAATCATGATAATATACAAATGATAACATACTAGTATTTTGTTTGCAGCTGATAAATTCGATACTGCCGCCGCCAAAGTATACATGATTGCCGATAATAACAGAGTGTCCTTTATATTTGAAAATAAACTAACCGATGTCCAGGAAGACAGCACATTCGTAAGTTACCATTTCATAGTGGTTTCTATAATATACTTATTGTATGCCCAATAACTTTATACAGCATACCAACCAGCAAATAGTGGTTTTTATAACATTATTATTGTGTACTCAATAACTTCATACAGCATCCCAACCAGCAAACAAGCTCGTTTATTTTATTTGTGTACATAATATTATACCGTCACAGGTAATACAATAATACCTAATACTGGACCTACGCGGGCGCAATTAGAGCAGTCTGCTCATACCTGATACCTAACAGTCTATTTGTATTAACAACGCCCTTGAGATTATTTTTCATAAAAATGGCGGTACACAAAAATACAAATCATCCGAATATTATTGATTACAGTGATAACATATGCGTTAACCTATGCGTCTACTGGTTTTGACAAGGGGACTGTTTAGCTCAAGGCCAGTCTTAGTGTAGTGTAGTGCAGTCTTTGTAGGTTTCAAAGAATGCGTCCAATTTGTCGTCCACCGTATTCAGATAGCGAGTTGCTTTCCCCACAAGTGAATTCAGATACAGATTTGACGACAACGACTTCAACGACTCACTCGACTATACTCGACGATATCTCATCAATTCAAAGTAGACAAAGCACTCTCTAAACACTCCTGACACTAATAAGAACAAACTTAGAAGTTTTTAGCGAATTTGGTCTAGTAGTTTTTGAGTATATAGGAGACAAACAAAGCAACATTCATTTATATATATATACTGTAAATAACAAATTCAAAAAAACTCTTTTGTGGTTTTCAGATTGCAGAAACATTTACAAAAGTATTTGGCTTCCAATGCAACATTGACTACATATTGGTGGCTTCAGATAACGGAGTTGCTCTGGATAACCGAACGGAAATCCGATCTCATTTCATCAACGACTCTGTTGCTTTGGATGCTTCATACATCTCCGAGTGAGTAATATCTTCATTGTCATCTTAGTAACTTTTTACCGTATATTGTTGACTGGTTTTGGGAATGAAATAGTCTAATAATTGTCTAATGCGTGACATCCTGCAACACTGCAAAACTGGAGACCAGGTTCTATCACAACACGTCACACAAATAAAAGTGTTCTTTTCTCTCTACCACCCCTAATTTCACCCACAACGATACCTCTGTGTCAAAATTTGAATAAATGAAGTGGTGTCCACAATCCAATGGCTACTTCTTACTGTTTTGATGTTTGGTATAGTAAAACAATAGAATTCACTAGGCAGACTGAATGCCGACAAGAAACAATAAAACTAACTAACCCGAGTGACTCAGGGGTAGGCAGAGAGGTCAGACCGCCACACAACTCTGTCTTGGTATATATATAGTATCATATATATATAGTATCATTCAAACTCTTCTGTTATTCTGACTCTTGATATGAACCAACTTAATTATTTGGTTTACTTGATCATTTTGTGTTTACCTTGAGTTAAGTTAAACTAAGACTTTTAATTTTGTAATGGCTTGAAACACAATTTATTGTTCAGGTTACACAGATCACATATAGTACAATAGTCACAGTATTCAATTTACACGATATCAATACACTCTAAAATAACACTTATCGACTAGGCAAGGATTTATAAAGGATCCTTGCGGGATAATACTTGGAAATAACAAAGTAGTAGAGTATCGAGTCGCGGCACAAGTGTTTGGAACTAGCCTAGGTTTGCTTGGGGCGGATTACTGTCTCTCAAGGGCTGTGTAGCCTTCAAGTCGGTTGCTTAGCAATGGTAGTAGGTAGATAGCTGTTACTAGCCAAGGCGAACAGACAGGAGAACTGTGTCGCGTAAGGGCGAGTCGCTGCTTATAAGGGTTTCATCTCGTTGTCTCAGTGTAGCGTGACAGGGACAGTACCATTATGGGGAGACAGAGATAGTATACTCGCAATAATATCCCGCGTGCTGCAATATTTAATTTTAGGTTAGGTTAAATCTATATTTTGGGTTTATTTTAGGTTATCAACCGACCTGACTCTCATGAGAACCCTTCGCGATGAGCTTCGTCTGCATAACCTTTACCTCGAGGACTTCTCCACCACCAAGTCGGAAACCCCGAGTGACTCTCTGGAGAAGATGCTGCAGATTGTACTCATTGTGGTCTCCTGCGTTCTCGGAACTCTCTGCATTATCTTGCTGGTGGCTTTCTGCTTGCGAACTAAAAGGTAAAGGCGTTTTTGATATTTCTATTATGCAATCTGACCATACTACTAGTGCTTTAGATTCGATTTCAACATTTATAATAGAAACAATGGAGATAGGCCATGAATGATGACATTATTAGTATTAGTAAACCGCATGCACAAGTTTGCACCTTTCACCCATGCACCTCTGTTTCTGCCTACACACCAAATGTACTAGCTCGGTGAAATTCAGCATGATTTCACATAATTTATTTCTATTATCTAAGCATTTCAATAAAGTTTGTTATTTTTTTCAGCCTTAATCGTCGTTTGCAAGCTTTGTCCGAAACAAAGTTCGGTTCGCAGAGTTCAGGTTTGAATAGAACCGGGTTGGGAGCTGCCGTTCCTGGAACCAACAAGCACGCTCTGGAAGGATCCAATCCCGTTTGGAATGAGGAACTTAAAGCTCCCGACTTCGATGCAATAAGGTTAGTTTTATTGTTTCTTTATTTTGTATCTTTTTTACATTAGAATTTTTAACCTCACTAGGACAAGCCTGTGTTGAGGTTTTACATTTATTTACAGGTTTACATTTACCAAAAAATTTAGTATCATCAAAATCAGAAAAGGATACGGTCACATCTAGGATCCTGGGTTGTTCTTGGTGTTCTTAACTAATAATGTTCTTACTATTTTAAATAAAAAGGTTCTTTTATACGAAGTTTAGTTTATTGATAATTCAGTTGTTAAAAAGTACAGTGCAGTCTAACTGCAAGGAAGGAATCTAGAAGAATGCGCTCCCGCGCTCCCCACAGTTCACTGCCCGCGTTCTCCGAGCAGAGTCGGAAACGTTCGACAAACCTCGGCTATCTCCGGCCGTGCACGAACACCTATACGATATACTACAGTATTCTAAAGGATACCAAGGATGGTATTCTGTAGTGAATGGTGGAAGAAGTTGGGGATGCTCGAGAAAGACATTAGCATTGCGGGGTCTACTACTACTAAATAAACTCGAGAAAGACATTAGCATTGCGGGGTCTACTACTACTAAATAAACTCGAGAAAGACATTAGCATTGCGGGGTCTACTACTACTAAATAAACTCGAGAAAGACATTAGCATTGCGGGGTCTACTAGTACTAAATAAATTCGATTTGCGTCATTGAAAGGAATGTCAAAGTCAACATGCTATTATACTAGCTCCCTCTAGCGGCTAGAGTTGTTGAAATGGCCACTATTTCACTGGAGTTTGACGTATTATTAATATGTTCCAGAGTGCTAGATACTCTCAGAATCTAATTAGAGAATGGAACAAGCCATTGATTGCAATGGCTTTAGCCTTGTTTGGTGACCAGATCTTCATGCGCAATCCCTTCAGCCTCACAACGGTTGCGAGCAGTGGATATTATAATCAGATATCTAGTCATCACGCATGTATGGAATTCTGGACTAATATAATGTGTTTTTGCAGCAACGTATCCGGAGACTCTGATTTGATAGGAGTTGAAGACAATCCCCAGTTTGCGTACGAAGAACCAGCCAAAAATGCCAAACCAAGACGCAACACTGTTTTTGACAAAAATAAAAATACGGTAAATAAATCAGATTAACTATTAAAACTGCATTTTAATTATATTCACATACTTTGAAGTATGTATGTTTTATTTTTATTTATATGAATAATTTAAGGCTTAGCAGTAAGTAGGTACTAAATTTAATCAGTTTTTCAGAACTTTTTATTATAAAGCTTGAAAAAAATTCTCTCTCCTTTAAAGTAACTTCTTTTTTTTACATATTAACTTTACAAAATATTTATAATGTACCTCAAGATCTATTTTATCTTTGGGGATTGCTGTATAGAGGATCTTTTTGAGGAAAGGAAGGAGTGATCCTTTTTTTTATATATTAACATCAAAATTTTGATTTTTTGCCACTTTGGAGTGGCTATGTCATTTTGAGAGCACAATCTATCTATCTAATGTATTAATTATGAAAATATTTTCCATTGCAGGCACCCAGGAGGGCTACACGCCAAAACATCGCTTCCTCGCGAAACGAAATTGATTCATAACCAATTCTAGTAACTATTCCATCATCACGAAGATATTACAAAAATTTTATAAAATGCATATTGTAGGATTAAGTTTATAATGACATGGAATTAGATATTACCCATGTAAAACAAACCAATATGTGGATTGTACAAATTAATAAAATTACCCACCTATATTGTTTTTCGAAAAAATAACTCTTGCAACATAACCCATAAAAATATATTTAATAAAAACTGTTCATCCGTATTTTAAAAGTACTTCTGAAAATGTCAATAACGAATGTTCAAAACATGTCCCAGACGTATTGTTGTTTGGCGCGATAAGAGCTAATATAATAGGTAGGTGCTTAGGCAGTATTGTCCTTGGAAGAGGTGTTTTTTTTTTTTTTTTTGTATTAGGCAATTCACCCTAAAGAGAGTGCTTTGTGCCGATTGGGTTAAGATATATGGTTAAACTGATGTGAATTATCTATAAGGGGACTGGACATATCATATATTAAAGTCATTCAAATCTATAAACTTATAAAGAATAGAATATACGCGAGAGTTGTTGAGAGACAGCAAATATGGAATACTAAGGGGAGACTGGTGGGTGATTTTAATAAGCAATCGATACATGCCCTTGAAAGAAGAATGGTTTTTACAATTGAAGAAGACATGGTCAAGAGTCTCATCCTCCACACCACACTGGCATAATGAACTTTCGAGTACCCGAATTTTAAACAAATGAGTTGCTATAGAGCAGTGGCCAATTCTCATTCTCGAGATACAGGAAATAAATCTTTTGGACTTTTTTATTCCGTGGAACCAGGGTTTACTTGGAATATGATTTTGTATTCCAGCATAGAAAGATCCAGTTTGAGTTTTCGTGACTGTCCAATTTTCTTCCCAGGAACGAGACATGTTGGATTTAAGAATAGAGAAGACGTCAGAGACAGGAATTTTAAAATCTAAAGGAATAGAACCAGATACAGTTCCAAGTTTAGCGAGAGAATCAGCTTGCTCGTTACCCTCAATTCCTAGATGGCCAGGCACCCAAACCAGTATTGTCTCAAACATAGATTCGTTTAAAGAATCGAGGATGTTTTTAATATTACAAATAACATAGTCTTCTGGACTTCGAACGATATTAGAGGAAATTTTTAATACTGCACTTAGAGAGTCAGTACACAGTAAGGCTCGACGAATATTGAGGAGTTGGATTTGAATTAAAGCTTGTTCAATTGCGAAGCATTCTGCAGTGAATATGGAAATTTCTTTAGGCAATTTATAAGACAGATTAACATTGAATTCAGGAATATATACCGATGCGCCACATTCTTTGTGGTCGGATTTGGAACCATCTGTGTATATGAGGGAAAATCCAGGAAACTTTGAAAATATAAAGTTTTTAAAATGTTCTTCAACATTTTGAAAGTTATTAGCTGATGATAAAATGTTCGTCCGGAAGTCAGAAATTATTACGTTTGGGATAAAATTAATAGCATTAAACGGGGTACTGTAAATAGGAAGGATTGGATCATCTTGTAGATTTTGAAGGTTAGAAGACAGAGATCTAAATGATAGAAAACTTTTTAATAAGAGAAGGAACCGATCTCTATCTATTACCCTCCTTCTGTTATTCAAAATACTGAACAAACGATCGAGACTCTGTTCCAATGAGTGACGCGATAAAGATAACGCTTTGAAGATATATCTATCCGCGAGGTATTGTCTTCTCAAAAATAAGGGAGGATCTACACATTCTATCTGAAGAGCATTAATTGGAGAAGATTGCATTGCCCCAATAATCATTCTGAGCCCTTTTGATTGGATTCTTTCAAGTTTCTTATCCAGATATTTAGGAAGTGGGTCGAAAAGAAATGTGCCATAATCCAAGTGACTTCGAACGAGGGAATTATACATTAGTTTAAGAGTAGTAGGATGGGATCCCCACCATACTCTGGAAACAGCTCGCATCATATTAAGCCCCTTTTCACACTTAGCAGAAACGTTCTGAATATGCGGGAGCCAGGAAAGCTTATGGTCCAAAAGCAGGCCAAGAAATTTTATTTGCTTAACGATTTGAAGGGGGAAATTATCAAAATAGACTGTAAAGTGAGGCAGTTTTCTTTTGCGAGTAAAAGCCACTACCTTGGTTTTAGAGGTAGCTAAATTCATTCCATTTGTCAACATCCAAACTTTAATATTATGTAAGGCCAAATTTAATTCCTTCGCAGCATGTGATAAATTTTTGTGAGATAAATATATGAGAAAATCGTCCGCAAAATAAAGTCGCTTAATAGACGAAGGGATTACAATGTCTAAATCACTAATATAAATATTAAATAATAAAGGACTGATTACAGACCCCTGGGGTAGCCCTTTCCAAAGTTTGCGCTTCAATATGTTTGAGGAAGAGTGGATAATAATGGATCTGTCTGTTAGCAAGTTGATAATAAATTGAACTAATTTTATAGGGATTTTTATTTTAATTAATTTTTCCTTCAAAACATCAATTAATACATCGTCGTAAGCTGAAGAAAGATCTAGAAATGTGGCCAATGTACAAGAGTTAAGGGATTGAGAAATACGGATATCTGTTGTTAACAAACTTAAATTATCCATAGTAGATTTCTTTTTCCGAAAGCCGTATTGATTAGGAGGGATAATACTGTGATTTTCAACAAACCATTCTAATCTGTTCTTTATCAAATGTTCCACTACTTTAATTAAACACGACGAAAGAGCAATAGGACGATAGGATGAGACTTCGGACGGATTTTTCCCTGGTTTTAAAACCAGGAGGATTTTTTGAACTTTCCAGACATCCGGAATAAATCCTGTTTCAAACATGTTATTAATTAAGGATAAGAAATATTCAACCGACATGTCGGAGAATGCTTTAAAGAAGCTATATAATATTCCATCAGGACCCGGAGAAGAGTCAGAAAGAGATTTAATTACTCGTTTTAGTTCACTAACTAAGAAAGGAGAGTCTAGCCAGTTAGAGTGAGATGGATATGAAATAAAAGAGGGCATTTCTTCACATCTGGCAACTGAAGGAGGGGCAATCTTATCAGCAAAACCTATAATAATTTCCTCCGGAATATGTTTGGTACGCTCCGGAGCATATGACGAACCGAATTTTTTTTAAATTAGTCCAAACAGATGACTGGGGAGTTTCAGGAGACAAGTTTTCACAAAATTTTCGCCATCCAGACCGCTTTTTATTTTTCAAAATACGTTTAGTTTCTGATTGGACGCGTTTTACTGATAAGAAATTTTCAAAAGACATGCATTTGCGGTAAATGGAAACTGCTTCTTTTCTAGAGTTAACAGCACGAGTGCATTCTTCGTCCCACCACGGAGTCGAATGTTTAGTTTTAATGTTAACTTTACGCTTTGGAATGGATTTTTCTGCTGCTTTTATAACTATACTAGGAAATAATTCACATTGAGTTCTGATGTTCCCAAGAGAAGATTTTACAGAGTGAACAAGAGAGTCTAATACAGAAGAAAAAAATCTCCAGTTCGCATCTTTCGTTTTAAATTTAAAATTATTGTTAATTGTAAAGGAATGCGAGGTGGTTAGATAGTGAAAGAGGATTATAATAGGGAAATGATCACTGGAAAGGGGGTCTTTAAGTATGTTCCAAGAACATTTACGTATCACCGAAGATGAACAGAGAGATAAATCAACAACACTTTTCCTTTGTTGAGGGGGGGTGAATCGGGTTGGAGATCCGTCGTTTAAAATACATAAATTATGGGAATCAATAAAATCTAAAAGATTACGGCCAGAACGATTCGTTAATTCACTACCCCAAGAGGTAGAATGAGCGTTAAAGTCGCCCAGTAACATATACGGGGGACGGATCTGAGACATAAATGATGACCATTCGTTTTCATCAAAAATAGTGGAGGGAGGGACATATATTGATAGTATTGTAATATCACATACAACAGCTGCTACTATCTGAAAATTGTTAGAGAGAGTATGAAACATGATTGGTTTGAAAGGGATAGAGTCATGGATGATTAAGGCAGCGCCACCTTTACCATCCAGTCTATCATGTCTAAGACAATTATATCCCGAAATCTTAAATAGATACGAGGGTTTAAACCACGTTTCAGAAATAGCGGCAACTGAAATTTCATGTTCATCGAGTAATTTTACAAGTTCAAATTTATTACAGATTAGACTTCTGATATTCCACTGAAGAATTCTGTTCAGTTTCGGAGACATTAGGAAGACAGGATAGTAAAGATTTAATGCAATCGGCAGCGTTGGACGGTATATTATTGTTGTTTGAAAGAATAGAAATTAAGAGGGTAATTAAAGTCTGAATGAAAGCAGAATTTTCATTCACCACTTTCCCTAAATTAGGGGAAGATTGGGAACTATTTAAAGCACTCCCATTGAGTGTCTGAGATTTATAATTCCCATTTGGGTTAAACAAAATATCATTATGTTGATTTTTATCAATAGAAGCAATAAATTTTGGTTTTGGTTTTAGTGGTATAAAAATTGTTTCCCTGTGAGAAGATGATGGAGGAGATTTAGAGTAAGATAGATTGCAAGGAATTGAGGTAGATGTTACCTCTGCAAACGATTTTATTGCAGGTGGGAATAATTTTGATGCCTGGAAATAGGAAATGTTGTCTGAAGCCATTGATTGTTTAATATTCCTTTGTCTGGTCAATTCTGGACAGGCCACACTAACCGCTGTATGATTTCCCTTGCAGTTAATGCAACGTGGATCATTCGATGATTTTTGGCAAAGATCAAAGGGGTGGTCCTCTCCGCAATGAAAACAACGTGGAGGGGAACGACATATGGGTTTAGAGTGTCCGAAACGGCAGCAGTTAAAACACTGTATCGTCGGGAATTTATATACTTCCACAGGGAGCGCGTTGTAATAAATAAATACCCGAGATGGCAAAGTTTGGCCTTCAAAAGTAATAACAACCGATTGTGAGGGTTTCCATGTAGTGGTTCCATTAGATGTATCTTTGTAATTTAATCTACGTGCTTTTAAAACCTTAGGGGTCACTTGAGAATCATTAAGTGCATCAACAATTTCAGATTCTGAGAGATCGGTTGGTATACCTCTCACTCGGCCCATTCTAGTAAGGTTGTAAGTTGGAATATAAGCTTTAAATTTGTGGTGTGAAAGCGTATCAATTTTTTGGACAAATTCATTTGCAAAGTTTGCGGATTTAAATTCTAGGGATAACTTATAGCGGCCTTCCGGCTTAATAGATCCGTTAACTATGCCAAGGTTATTGTTTTTTGAACTAAAAATGAATTTCCCGAAATCCAGAGGATGAATAATTTTTCCTTGTTCAGTACTTTGGACATTGACAATGAATGGAGCCGAGGAGGATGGGGAATAACTTAGTTCAGTATTTTTAGATTCTGATAATATGGTATCCTTACGAATTTCCTTAGGGTTTGAGGTTTCATCGGATTGCGAAGGTTTAATTTTGGGAGGTACATTAACCCTTTCGTCCCGGAAAGAAAAAAATCACATTGGATCCGAAGCGGGGTCACTCAGTCCCCCAATTTGTTTTGCTTATTAAAAGGTGTTAATGACATAATTCGATGAAATTTGTTTTGGTTATAATTAGAGGGAAGTATATATTACATATTTCAGTAGTCATTATCAAAATCGTTTCATAAATAAAGTCATAATTAATGTTCTAATGAATTTAGACCATAACGCATATGTTTTCAAAGAAAACAGAGAAGGCGGGTACGTAGCAAGCATCGCGCCTCGTTTCCGAATCTCGACTGCCGATTGGCGATTAAGCGTCGACGTGGGTGGCTAGTTTCTTGCATAGGGTGGTCTGTAAATGATGGATATATTTTTTAAGTTTTAAAAACCTAGCACTACTAAACTAGGTGCGGATGTTATTTCGAATATTATGTGAATATTTAGATGTAAGTGAAGATTATAATTCCTAATTTATTATTTTATATAGTATATTTACATTTAGGGTTAAATCGTAGTGTTTGCCTTACCAAAAATAATGGGTTCGTTTGTATGTCGAGGGGTTCGAGATAAAACGAATTTTTGGAAAATAGTGAAAAATAAGGTATTTTTAAAACTTAAACGTGAAGTAAATTATTTTTCTATTGTAACCTCAGATATTCCTGTTGATTTTTCTATGTGAAAACACCACAACAGTCCCAACTGTTCCTAATCATCTGGAACCAGTGAGACTATGGCATTCCCAAATGGGGTATGTTGGAGTAATAAAACTTCTAACTTTTAGGTGTACTAAAGTGAAAATATTTCAATTATTAGTAGACTCAAAAGTCACGAGCCGCTACTGTTATGTTGTAAGGCTAAAAGTAGTGGGGAGGGTAAGGAGATGGGGAAGAGGAAGGTGGGGAAATACCTGGCTATTCAGATCTGGTCACCAAACAAGGTCAAAGTCATTTCAAGCAACATTCGAAATGAATTCTGGTCAGTAAATTGTGAAATATCACAAAGTAATCTATTAAATTTTACCTACGCACACCGGTATTTGAACCCGCGACCTCCGGTTTACTAGTCTAGAGCCTTACCCCTCGACAACGGATGTTGTAATATTTATGAAAGAAAAAATATATAATATCAAGTTGCAGGGCGGTAGATGCTTTCAGTATTGGCCTAGTAAAAGACCACCATGTAGAATCCAAACGTTGCTTGAAATGACTTAAGTCTATATGGTTATTAGATTTGCATATGCATGTACTTGAACCTTTGTCTTTCCCATATCCTCCCCCTCCCTATCCCAACTAACTTCAGCCTCACAAAATACCCCAATTGGGGATGCCATAATTCCACTGGCTAGGACGGCTCTTGTGCGGTTTTCACACAAATGAATTAAAACGATAGAATTTTCTGATCTTATTTAAAACATTGGTAAATATGGCGTAATAAACTGCAATAAATACATGCCGACTGATTACATGAATTCTAATATTTTAAGTACAGAATAAATATTTTACAACCCTGAAATAGATATTAATTTATAAACACCATTTCATAAGTGTAAATGTACTGCTTACCAGTCTGAAGATGCCCATAGCAGGGCGAAACTAGTCCGCTTTTACAGAGAATTATTTACCACGAAAATTTAGAGAATTAGCAACTAAAACCCAATATACAATTTAACAGAAGTTTGCGATAGACTTTTTAACCATATAGTACTTAGTTTTTATTCAAGTTCCTTCAAATGACTTAAAAATGTTAACAAAATGTGTCTCTTTCTGACCGATTTATTTTCCATGTGAGAAACAGAGACAGACCTAATTTTAATAATGTTTCTAAACATGAGAAATTTACCGGATGTACGCCAGACAGGCCGATCTTAGTCCTCAAGCGAGCATTTTAGCATCCCAAAAGGAAATACCAGAAGTGCAGTGTACGCGACCGGGAGTTAGCCCTTTCCATAAAATGCAACTTTTACGGTCCAATACGCTCGTCTTTTACGCTCGCTGGATCGTTCTCGGTGGAGAGCGGAGAGTGGGGATGGGGACGGGGGAATTTTAGCCGATGCTACGAAGCTGAGGTGCGGGGCAGGGGACAGGAATTTTGCCGGAATTTTGTACAAACTATTTAATATCTAAGAAACTAGAAATAATATATAATTTTTTTAAATGCAGATCGATAACCAAATAGTTTTTTTAGGAATACCTAAATTATAGAGTATGTGGTGTAAAAAACAACTTAGATATAGCATAAAACTCTCGTTAGTGTATGTGTGTTCCCCCCGTCCGGTACGGGAGTGTTAAGACAGAGCGATGGTCTTCGTTTTCTGGAAGGGAGTATTATAGAAACATCCGATTCATACTCATCTCCAATATTGAATATGGACTCGGGGTCAGGAGGTCGATCTTCATCTTCCTCCATATTTATAAATTAATTAACAAAAAAAAACAATAATACAGTCTATTTGATTGACTGTACACACGAATTTCAAAACCTAAATATAACAAACAAATAATAGAAAACAAAAATGTAACAATAATTTCTTATCTGTACGAAGTCCGCGACAGCAGGTAGGCAATTCGTCAAACACAGAGCACGACTATCCACTACCGTAGTTCGATGACTAATCTGGAAGAGGTGTTACATATAATCTAGACAGCCCCTACCTTAACCCGCCTCACAAGGCTGTCAAACCGGGTGGCGACTTGGCTCTCCTGCCTTACACTGTACACGTGGGCCGGGATATTAATTATGAAATTCAATCTTGTGACACACTATAATGTACTATTACAACACATTATAATACCGGTATTACAATGGAAGGTGCTCTGAGGAACTAGCGTCATTGATCCCTTCGGCACCGGTGCGTAGTCGGGATACACGCCAAACACGCGCCCAACATTTGTACACGGTTGACATTTGTCACATGAGAACGGGTCGCTTCTACGATTCGTTCTTAGGTTCAACAGCTCGGCTGTGGAACGAACTGCCGGTCTCTGTGTTTCCTCCCTCCTACAACTTGGGACTTTTCAAGACCCATGTTCACTCCTTCCTCTCCACAAAAAGACCCTCCACACAGCATCCCCAAAGATGACATAGGCCCTGAGGGAAATTATTTTCTTCAGGGCCTCCTGTGTGGAGTTAATAAAAAAATCAACAAAAAAAAAACACTAGCTCTACACTCTGATTCTCTATTTAAAACGGAATTGATTTTTCATTCCTTACGTTTGGCCTTGCATCCTACGATATTTAACTACACCATACATTTTAAATTTCTATTTTACAGTTAGATTATTTCAATGAGTTGTGTTATATTGACCCGTTAATTATTAGGAAACAAAATTTGGTCCCAAACATCATATGAATTTATTTTCCTAATATTTAAAGGGTTAAGGTAAGAATTATGTGTATTTGTGTACTGTAAACGATTTAAATATTATGTTTCGTAGGTTTTTAAATATTATTATATGGGCGGTATTGTGCACTCAATCAATCACAAGTATTCTGCGATACTTTAAGTGATAAAAGATCACCAGTGCCCAGCCGCTAAGTTCCGAGCAATTCATCCGCGCCGCTAAATTACCGGAGGAAGTCTCCAGCCCGAGTTATAAAACACCGCCAACTAGTTCCGAATTCCGAACATATCTTTCACTTGAACATATTCCGTATTCAGCTGTGACGTCTTTGTCCTAAGGTCCTCACATCACTATATTATTCATGGAATCAAACCATTTATGTCTTCTTCAGTATATACTCCTCCGCAACGGTCAACTTTTCCAGAATGTTTCATTTAATGTAGTTGTCTTTACTCATAACTAGGTCCGCAGTTAAGTCACTGCAAGGCTAAACACAAAACACTAGTCAAAAGTTACTTATTCTGTCAATTTCATTACATAGTCGGGCGAATACTTCCTAATAAAATTCATACAACAAAAAAGGCACAAACGTGAGAAACAAATACGATGATTATATTATTATTATCGTTTTCTGCTTAACTATTCACTCTCAGACGTAGATCTTTGTTAGATATAATAAATAGATTTGTAGATGTCAATTTGTCTGTCCTAGAACGGGAAACTTTCCTAGTTGGACAGGCAAAGCATCCAATATGTAATATGTACTTTCTTTTGATAAATAAAAAAAAAAAAAAAAAAAAAAAAAAGATAAGATATAAGGTCAGTCACAAAAAATTCATATTAAAATGTATTAGACCACATGAAGTGGAACTATTTTAAGTTTTAAGACCATCCTATTACATCGCAAGTGCTGGCCTAATATAAATACACTTTTATCACAATTTGCGTGTTGTTATATCCATTTTTATTACAATTTTATTTGGTTTTTTTTGTCAAAATATCGAATATTAATAAATTACATACCTACTCCCGTCACGCATTGTTTAGAATACAGTCTTTGAATGAATGTCTGTTTGATAATTTTTTAAACAGTCATCAATAAATAATAATTACAGTGATTTGTTTTTGGGGTATTATGCCATGTTGCACTACCTTCTTCTTTAGCCAACGTTTCGGACAGCATTGCAGTGTCCATCATCAGGGCAGATGTGTAATCTAAGGTTAAGGTACATCTCAGAAATATCTTCACCATTTGAAATGTTGATACAACGTTGCATTCGAATACTCGTGTGTTTTTATATACTTCTATTATATATCGTCGCTGTGAAATCAAACCGGCATATCTGCAAAATGCTTGTTTTTCACCAGAGCGCTTTAAAGATTTCGCATATGATATTTTCCTTTTTACGTCCGTTTGGTTCACCTCAATGCCACCTTATGAATGAATAAAATTTAGACGAATACTGCTTATTGAAGTAGTAGTTGCAAATAAATCGAAAATTGCTTAAATTAAGAGTAAAATGCAGATATGCCAGTATGGCTTTAAAATCAGTGTAATATTTGCATTTGTGTCACAGTGGCTTCTTCTTTTGGAACCTGTTTAAGGTATAAAAAAAGACAATGTTGTCAATGAAAAAATAATTTATTGCTTCACAATTTTTTTTATAAACAATTAACATAATACTGCTCTTTCCTTTGCTGGTAACTTCAAAGTTTCCCAATCGTTTATGGAAATCTGAATTGACGGTATTATCCCGGCGGTAACTAACTTTAGGATACCATTTTTCTTCTTCTCATCAATAGTCTCTTGGAATAAGCGTGCATCAGAACAGGATTCACGCTCCCATTGCCCCGTTTATTCCTTTTCTTCGCCTCCTCCCAGGCATGTGATCCGTAGGAGGTTTTGAAGTAAAAGTTGCCGTCGTAAATGAGACAAACATCACACTGATCTTTCTTCAGTGTGAAAGTTTGTATGACTTGAAAAAACCTCTGTACTGGTAGTAGCTGATTCCTGCAAGGTTTGACTCCTTTCTTTCTGTTATATTAGATAATCTCTGTGATCGGCGATAGATTTTCCACCATCGATATACTCCCGAGAACTTTGAGATCTGTAGTAATGACTAGGAACACTTGCGTTTACAGTTGTGGCAAGGAGGCTTCATGCTTCGTTGGTTCACTCTTCCACGGGTTTTAGACTCGTATTCCTCACCGCAGTTTCGCATCTTTCAGTTTGCTAAAGTTTTTTTTTTAAATTTGCCTATTATAATTTATTTTTTTAACCGGGAGAAATTTTACCCGGGTCAGACATTTTGGCATATATGCCGGTTTGTTTTAGTTGAGGCTGCTATAAACGCTTTTGTTAAGTGCAAACCGGATTATCTGCCAATAAGTCATACAATAAGTCATATTTGGTAGTAATAAAAATGTACTATTGTGAGATAATCCAGTTTTACTTACATGATGGACGCATTTCCCCCTTGAAAGTTTTGAAGCAACTGGCGTATTGCGGAATAGGTCTGTCTTCTGCTAAAAAAAATGGCGATTCACGCGTAAATGCATACCGGCCCAACGCCATCTGACAGATTTTTATTCAACTATACGACATGCCGGTTCGACATAAAAATAGAAGGGAAAAAAAGAAATTTTTTGACACCAATAACTCAAAATCTCCATTTTTGCATATATGCCGGTTTGATTTCACAGCGACTATATAAAACAGGCTTTGAAATTAATCTGTTGGACAAACATGTTTTTTGAAGAAACAGTGCCATCTCTTGGACGTAAAAGCAACACCCGCCATTGTTTCTTTATCTGCAGAGACAGTCTGAGCCAAAGCAACGCATGGCGGGGTACAGCTAGTACTAAATAAATTTAATGTGCCGCCATTGAAAAGAATGTCAAAGTAAACTTGCTACACTAGGTCCCTTTATCGTAGTGATTTACAAAGTGGTCAAAGGATTTAGACCTGCAAGGACAAAAAGTGTATCAGATGTAAATGGGGTCCACGAGAGCCCTTCAAATCATCTCAAAATATTTCTGCCTTAAAAGGAACTTATTTCCTACAGGGCCTCCCATTAAGGTTAAAATGCTGCAGACGGTTTAGTATGTCCTAGCAGACTACCCTCGTATGCAACCAATTAAAACAGGGATGGAGCTGGACTGTGATTTTATAAATATATTTTGAATGATCCAATAAATAAAAAACCATTTTTGCAAAGAAAGGTAGAATAATTTCGGGGGGAAAAGAAAAAAAGAGAAAATTAGAATGTACAGTCAAGATGGCAATGTGAAAAACCTTCAATAAGAAAGAAAAAACATTAATTTAAAAAGTTCTTTATCTTAAAAGTAGGTAGGTACTACTAGATACTCAAATCAAAATCCATTTGTTTCAGAAAAGTTTTTGAATTTGTGTATTCTTTGACAGAAAACAGGCATTGTGAAAAAAATAAAATGTCTGCAAAAGCCTCAGGTAAATGTAAACCTACAAAATAGAATTTTATAATGTAGAGAGTAAAATATTTAGATATTTTTAAAATAATGTTACGAGTAATATCGTTTTGTGTTCCCTTAGCGCACAGAAACTTGCTTTTCCGACTGAGGTCGGAAGATTCGTTGAGAAGTGAAAGTTTCACAGGATTTAATAAAACATCTCTGGCTGTTTCAAAGGACAATCCTAACACTAAATTATTCCTGAAAAGCTATGGGGCTATCTTAAAAGAAAGGAGAAGGCACGCGGAATCCAATAAAAACGTTTGCATTCACCCATTTAGCAAATGTCGGTAGGTATATCTGTACAATTAAATTATCAGAACGTACATTAGAATTCCAGTAATCCGTCACTACCTGAATCCGTTCCAAATAATGTCAGGAATCACTGGTTAAAGTAAGCCAAGTAATTCCTTAACACCCTGTATATAAGGAGAAAAATATACTCGGAATGTGGGCGGTGAGCCAGAAAAGGTTGGCAAACTCTGCTTTAACCATTTAGGGGGTATTTCACTATGTCGGGCTAAATATCTGACTAGCTATCCGTTGGCTGGCTTTAAAGATCAGAATAACTTCGTTATTCAACGGCACAGTCCGCACACCGCAAAGGGTGCATTTTTTTGGTTATGTTATGTTGATAATCAGGTCATTTTAGATAGATTCGTGTCGAATTAATACATTGTTTCTTATTTTGAACACAATCAAATAATTCAGGATGGATCATACAAGCATTCAAATTCATTCAACAAAATTCGACTCACTTCTCCGCTGTCAAACTCGGAATGTTTTGACGCCATCTTTGATTCGAGGAATAGCGCCTAACGTGAGGTTCGAGCACTGATTAGTCAAATCGAACTTTAACCCGAGCGTTAGCGTAATTCATATATAGTGAAAACGAAAAAATGACTAATCCGCGGATTAGTGCTTAGTCAGAACATAATCGGAGATAGTGAAATACCCCCTTAGTGTCAAACTTTGATGTATCATATTATAAAAGACATTGGCAACACCGTGACACAAGGAAAGTTCACTAGAAAAACTTTTGGTCATACAAATAAATTAATTTCTGAAACATGTAGATATGAGTATATATGCAATGCACATTTCTCCAATTCGAAGTCAAGGATTAACCTCGGTTGGCGTGCGCTGGAGACGTTTTTCAGAAAAAGGAAGTTCGATCTTTGTTCTCGCATGCTAGTGCATAGTACTTACCTATTGTTTATTTATATTTACTGTTTGTATACTCTTATAAATCATTGAATAATGTTATAAAGGATGTGGTATGAGGTGTACCTGATGGTTGTATACATGGCGCACTTCATCGCGGTGCCAGTGCGTCTCGCGTTCAGCATACGACTCAGGATACTGCAAGTGTCGGAGCTTGACATCCTCGTACTTCTGCTGGACTTTCTATTCCTGGTGGACGTGGTCGTTACGTTCAACACCGGATATGCGGTGGAACAAACCCAGCACGTCATATTGGATAAAAAACAAGTAGCCAAGTGAGTAAAACTACTAACACTAAGTGGAACACACATGCTTTATTCACATTCATACACAGGTACTATTAAAATGTGAGAGGCGGGTATAGATACCGCCGCCCAGGGAACCATTTATTGAATAACCAACACCTCTGCCATAGGTCACACCTTTCATGGAGTGAGGTTTGTCTAGTTAGTCTTGGCGGCAGATACGTCCGCTCTTATGTACACTCAGAACTTCCTCTTCTTCCTTTCATTAAGGCCCTGCAAGCCCAAACGGATTTATAATTTTATAAATGCCCACCGCCAATAGCCTCCATAGTTCCACACAGGGGTTACATAGTCGTTCAAAGATAAATTATTATGTACTGTTTTTGCGACATCTTTTGAAATCACATAAAACTAAAATTACCAATAAGATATAGATAGTCTCCATGTGTAGTGTTATTAACTAAAGTTGCCATGCATTTAACTGCCATATGTAGGAGGAGTACACGAGCTGATGGGTTCACCAACGGTTATTTGACATAAGCCAATAATAACTTTTCCACTCGGTGAACGATTGCTAACAATATTATTATATTCACTACATCGACGCACGGTCGATGCAAAATGCTGATAATTCTCAACTTGTGGGATATTTGATGTAATAAATTAAATAATTTTAAAAATATATTATACAGGGGGTTTAAGTGCGTTGTACTCCGAGGGGTCATTCTACACAATAGTATGAGTAAAAAAGATACATTAATTGTTTCAAAATTCCAATGTTTGAAGATAGTTTTTAGGTAAAAAATAATAATTTTTGTACCTTATTATTAACTGATTTACCTAAATTTCTAAAAAGTTACACTTTCTTTTTTACTTGTATACTTGTATATCACGCAGAATCACCTCCCGAAATTAGTTCACTTCACCTCGGGACACCTGTAGGTATGTATACATATATAATATTCTTAAATTTTCTGTCAAAAACTTTTGTACCTTCTATGATTTAAAATTGTAAAACAGAAGACTTTTTTGTATTTATTCATTCAATGATTATAGAGTAATGTGAGATATAGGCATTATAATGTTCTAACGTCTATTATTAACGTGGAATTATTTGCTGGCCTTTGTATTCTCCCTCTCTTCTACAACATGGATCTCTTTAAGACTCAGTTTAACTCCTCCCTTTTGTCAAAAAGACCATTCACACAGCATCCTCAAAGATGACACAGTCTCTGAGGGAAATTATTTTCTTCAGGGACTCCCTTGCGAAGTTACGTAAAAAACATCATCATTATTCAATGGCCAATACAAAACAAACTTACTCCAAACTACTATTTCAAGTTACCAATGCATTAGATATATCTTCAAATAGACGCATTCTGAAATAAATAAAGTATGTAGCTATGAAATAATAGAAAACATCATTTTTACTAGAATAAGTTAAATACAATTTTTAAACGATAATTTGTAATACTTTTTTTTTGATTATTTGATTAATTTTTTAAAGATGTTTGTAAATTTTATAAAAGTTTACGTGAGAGTTATATTTTAATTAAATAAATTAAAAATATAATAAAATTATATCAATAATCTCCCCACATTTTAATAATTATCAGCTACTCGGTGTGGTGTTATGAAAAAAGACTATGCAAAAGCCCTTTTTACACGTTTTCAGAAAGTTGGTTTTAAGTACATATTTCTGTAAAAGTTCATTTCTACGATTAATAAACTCCAGGTGGTGATTAGCGTTGTTACAGAGGCAGATAATATTTATCATGTATAATACACCTCAGGATTAGTATCAGCACTCTGATTTCTCCTTTGGACAAATTCTTATAACATACTGAATGAATTATACAATTGTTGTTGTTGTTGTTGATTGTGTTCCAGGCGATACTTATTGGGATTTTTCGCCATTGATTTTATTTCGTCATTTCCTTTGGATTTCATATTTTTAACGTCTTTCCCTACCCAACTCCACTTCTTCATCTACGCACAATTCCTGTCCCTCATCAAAATGTTTCGATTCAACACCTTTCTGAAATACTGTACTAACTTCATAGAGGTAAGATCAAGAATTATATTAATTTTACATAAGTATACATTAGGTTGTCCCAATTCTTCACAACAAAAAGTGTTTTTACTTTCTCTACCGTGATTAAAACTCTTGCATCAACTTAACCACCCTTTCAGCTGTATCTTTTACTGCCTTGAGCGTGGATAACGTCTCTCATGAAGAAGGACACTCTTGAATAAAACTGTCATCAATGTTGAGATAAGAGAACAAGTTCTTGCTCTTGCTTAAAATTAAATCGTCCACATTTTTCCCTGAACCAAAAGAAAAAGTATAAAGCATTAAATCAAATCAGTTACTTAAAACACCATTTATCTATTAGACTTACCGAACAATTAACCGCCAAGTTCATTTAAGAGATATATCATTTACCAGAGTTGGGCATGTTGTCTTTTGATACATTTCTTTTATGAGATATATCATTTACCAGAGTTGGGCATGATGTATTTCGATATTTTTTAATGAGATATATCATGCCAGAGTTGGGCATGTTGTCTTTTAATAAATTTCTTTTATGAAATATATACCTACCTAATTTACCAGACTTGGGCATGTTGTTTTTTGATAAATTTCCCACCATTTTTTACTTTCGTTTCCCTGTCAACCTCCTAATCGAAGTAGCTGCTTCTTTGGCTAGATACTAAAAGGTGCAGGCTAAACTTTTGCAGAGCTTCTTTTGAGGATACTTTGCTTCACATTTTCGTAAGATTTCAGTGACTTCAAAAAATGCAAATCTTGGTAAGGTGCTTTTACAGCCAGTTCGCACTGAAGCCAAGACTTGACATAGGAAGTCACAAATAAACAAGCATACGTCTAGCAAAACTATCTTGTCCTTGTTAGTCATTTTGAACTGATAACTAAGTAACGATATTTTCAGGGAATAGATCGATCTTGCCATCGATGTGAAAAGCAAAATTTAGAAAATCTCTATCTACGAGTAGTTTTTGTTCAATTAGAACACAGGCACCATTTATTATGACCTGTGTTCGAAGCTGTGGATAAACAACACAGAATCTTCACTTCATCTTCGAGATACAAATCAGAAATCGAGTTCCAAACAGCCTGTGCCTGTAGAATTGTCCAATTTTGGTACAGCAGTAAGATGTTCTCTATTCCAAAACGATATCACTATAATACAAGTAATGTAAAAATATGTCTAAAAAATAATTTGAAAATAATACACCAAAATATAAGAAAACTTCTAAGGATAGGAACATAAAACAAATAAATATTGAATTTTATATTATGATCCTAAGAGAATGTTGGTTTAAAAATTCTTATACGCTAAAAAATATAGAAGTCTGTCAGTGCATCAACACTTCAACAAAATGATGCAGTTGTAGTTTACATTAAAAACAATATGAAAGCTAATACCAAAGAAATCAAAATCAATGACTCCAATTGTCTGCACATACAAGCTACTTTAGGGATTAATAAACTAACTTTGTAGATCCCCATCCGCACCAAATATTACAAACTTCCTTACTTCACTTGAAACTGTAATATGTAACCTGTTTTTAATTGGAGAGACAAACAGAAAGAGACCTTTACCTCAATGCCATAAACTAGAATACATACTAGAGTCACTGAAGAAACTCTTTCTTGCATCAACCATATAACAGGTAGAACGAAAATACCTATCAATACTATAATATATGAATCCACAGTAACCACTAGACCACTACTCTAGAATATTGGAACTTGGAAATGAAAATAAAAGAAAACGTGATACCGTTAATGTACCTATCATGAAAAATAAAATGACTGGATAAAAATTGTATACAACATAAAAAACGAAAATGAGAAAATTTACTAGATATAATAGACTGATAATGCATGGAATTATTTCACTAATTTTATTCAAAACCCAATAAATCTACACACCAACCATAAAGAGATACAAAATAATAGAAAAATACAATACAATTTAAAAAAAAACCATGACAAAACCGTTCCAGGGCCTCGATTTATTCCTGAATGAGTGGTTCAACCCGAGTAATGTATGTAAGTATGTACCTTGGACTAGACTCAAGTATAAGAATGTCGACCAATGTATGTAGTTTCGACGGCGATTGCGAGCGACCTGGATTGGAGAATTGATACCCAGGACTCCCGTAGATCTATAAAAAGCATACAACGAGGCGACAGGAAACAGCTGTGGAAGGTGTTGTCCAATTATGGAGTGACTTCGAATCTCACTTAGGCAATTGCGTCTCTTTATGAGGGAAGCGTTGCATGTGTTAGGGTGAACGGTGTCAACAAGGCTGCGTAATGTCACCATGGTTATTCAATCTATACATGGATAATTGTATGCAAGACTTGAAAGAGGTGGGATTGGGTGCGAATTTGAGTAATCTGAAAGTATGTTGTCCGTTGTATGCTGATGATGCGGTGCTGTTTTCTAACAGTATGGAAGTTCTACAGTCTCTCGTGTCTAGGATGAACTAAGTATACATACATGAAGAATGAGTTAATTATGAATGTAAGTAAGTCTAAAGTCATGGTGTTTGAAAGAGAGAGTACGAAAACAGTGTGAATGAATGAGAAATACTTGAAACAGGTGGATGAGTTTGTGTATTTAGGAAGTATGTTTACGAGAGATGGGAAGGCTGACAGAGATATTGAAAGGACGGTAAATGCAGGTAACTTCATTAATGATGGACTGGTTGGCGCTAACAAAAAATGAGTTAATTATGAATGTAAGTAAGTCTAAAGTCATGGTGTTTGAAAGAGAGAGTACGAAAACAGTGTGAATGAATGAGAAATACTTGAAACAGGTGGATGAGTTTGTGTATTTAGGAAGTATGTTTACGAGAGATGGGAAGGCTGACAGAGATATTGAAAGGACGGTAAATGCAGGTAACTACATTAATGATGGACTGAACGCAGTTGGCGCTAACAAAAAATTGTCCAAAGAAGCGAAATTAGCAGTCCACAATGGAGTGCTGGTACCTACCCTGATGTATGGAAGTGAGGCATGGAACTGGCAAAGAAAGGATGAAATTAGATCGAATGCTGTTGAAATGAGATCCCTGAGGCGTATGTGTGATAAAACCGTAATGATCGAGTGAGAAATGTGGATATCCGCAAAGAGTGCAAGGCTGATGGGATGCTTAGATGGTTAGGGAATGTAGAGCGAATGAGCAAAGAAAGGAGTGTAAGGAAAATATATGAAACATGTGGATTATAGCAGAAGTCGGGGGCGTCCGTGGAAGACATGGCACAATCAAGTAAATCAGATACTCGAGTGTGTACCATATCAAGAGTCAGAATAATAGAAGAGTATGTATGAGACAATATATGAATGTGAATGAGGCAAGGAGTGTGTGCCAAGGCTAAGTTGTTTGGTGGTTCGTCCGCTCTGCCTAGCTCTGCGGGGAAACGGCGTGATGATTAGTTAGTTAGTTAGTTAGTCAGTTAGACTCCCGTACACAGGTATATTTTTTAATTTTTAATACTAACACAGTAATCCCAAGCTAATGCTTGCAGTGGGGGAATATATGGCTATTCAGATCTGATCACCAAACACGGCTACAGCCATTTCAAGCAACGTTTCTATTCTGAATGGTGGTTTTTCACCAGGACGATACTGAAAGTATCTACTAATCTGGTACATTTAGGTATATCATTGATGTATAGTAAGAAAAGTAGAGGTCCAAGAATCGAGCCCTGTGGCACTCCACATGTGATTTTTCCAAATCCGCTTAAGTTCCCTCCGATATCGACAGGGCAAAATCTGTAGTAAGAAAAGTAGAGGTCCAAGAATCGAGCCCTGTGGCACTCCACATGTGATTTTTCCAAATCCGCTTAAGTTCCCTCCGATATCGACAGGGCAAAATCTGTAGTAAGAAAAGTAGAGGTCCAAGAATCGAGCCCTGTGGCACTCCACATGTGATTTTTCCAAATCCGCTTAAGTTCCCTCCGATATCGACAGGGCAAAATCTGTAGTAAGAAAAGTAGAGGTCCAAGAATCGAGCCCTGTGGCACTCCACATGTGATTTTTCCAAATCCGCTTAAGTTCCCTCCGATATCGACAGGGCAAAATCTGTAGTAAGAAAAGTAGAGGTCCAAGAATCGAGCCCTGTGGCACTCCACATGTGATTTTTCCAAATCCGCTTAAGTTCCCTCCGATATCGACAGGGCAAAATCTGTAGTAAGAAAAGTAGAGGTCCAAGAATCGAGCCCTGTGGCACTCCACATGTGATTTTTCCAAATCCGCTTAAGTTCCCTCCGATATCGACAGGGCAAAATCTGTAGTAAGAAAAGTAGAGGTCCAAGAATCGAGCCCTGTGGCACTCCACATGTGATTTTTCCAAATCCGCTTAAGTTCCCTCCGATATCGACAGGGCAAAATCTGTAGTAAGAAAAGTAGAGGTCCAAGAATCGAGCCCTGTGGCACTCCACATGTGATTTTTCCAAATCCGCTTAAGTTCCCTCCGATATCGACAGGGCAAAATCTGTAGTAAGAAAAGTAGAGGTCCAAGAATCGAGCCCTGTGGCACTCCACATGTGATTTTTCCAAATCCGCTTAAGTTCCCTCCGATATCGACAGGGCAAAATCTGTAGTAAGAAAAGTAGAGGTCCAAGAATCGAGCCCTGTGGCACTCCACATGTGATTTTTCCAAATCCGCTTAAGTTCCCTCCGATATCGACAGGGCAAAATCTGTAGTAAGAAAAGTAGAGGTCCAAGAATCGAGCCCTGTGGCACTCCACATGTGATTTTTCCAAATCCGCTTAAGTTCCCTCCGATATCGACAGGGCAAAATCTGTAGTAAGAAAAGTAGAGGTCCAAGAATCGAGCCCTGTGGCACTCCACATGTGATTTTTCCAAATCCGCTTAAGTTCCCTCCGATATCGACAGGGCAAAATCTGTAGTAAGAAAAGTAGAGGTCCAAGAATCGAGCCCTGTGGCACTCCACATGTGATTTTTCCAAATCCGCTTAAGTTCCCTCCGATATCGACAGGGCAAAATCTGTAGTAAGAAAAGTAGAGGTCCAAGAATCGAGCCCTGTGGCACTCCACATGTGATTTTTCCAAATCCGCTTAAGTTCCCTCCGATATCGACAGGGCAAAATCTGTAGTAAGAAAAGTAGAGGTCCAAGAATCGAGCCCTGTGGCACTCCACATGTGATTTTTCCAAATCCGCTTAAGTTCCCTCCGATATCGACAGGGCAAAATCTGTAGTAAGAAAAGTAGAGGTCCAAGAATCGAGCCCTGTGGCACTCCACATGTGATTTTTCCAAATCCGCTTAAGTTCCCTCCGATATCGACAGGGCAAAATCTGTAGTAAGAAAAGTAGAGGTCCAAGAATCGAGCCCTGTGGCACTCCACATGTGATTTTTCCAAATCCGCTTAAGTTCCCTCCGATATCGACAGGGCAAAATCTGTAGTAAGAAAAGTAGAGGTCCAAGAATCGAGCCCTGTGGCACTCCACATGTGATTTTTCCAAATCCGCTTAAGTTCCCTCCGATATCGACAGGGCAAAATCTGTAGTAAGAAAAGTAGAGGTCCAAGAATCGAGCCCTGTGGCACTCCACATGTGATTTTTCCAAATCCGCTTAAGTTCCCTCCGATATCGACAGGGCAAAATCTGTAGTAAGAAAAGTAGAGGTCCAAGAATCGAGCCCTGTGGCACTCCACATGTGATTTTTCCAAATCCGCTTAAGTTCCCTCCGATATCGACAGGGCAAAATCTGTAGTAAGAAAAGTAGAGGTCCAAGAATCGAGCCCTGTGGCACTCCACATGTGATTTTTCCAAATCCGCTTAAGTTCCCTCCGATATCGACAGGGCAAAATCTGTAGTAAGAAAAGTAGAGGTCCAAGAATCGAGCCCTGTGGCACTCCACATGTGATTTTTCCAAATCCGCTTAAGTTCCCTCCGATATCGACAGGGCAAAATCTGTAGTAAGAAAAGTAGAGGTCCAAGAATCGAGCCCTGTGGCACTCCACATGTGATTTTTCCAAATCCGCTTAAGTTCCCTCCGATATCGACAGGGCAAAATCTGTAGTAAGAAAAGTAGAGGTCCAAGAATCGAGCCCTGTGGCACTCCACATGTGATTTTTCCAAATCCGTTTAAGTTCCCTCCGATATCGACAGGGCAAAATCCATCAGCTAGGTAACTTCGGTACAGTTTTAAGGATTTCCCAACTATGCCCAAATGTTCCATTTTCTGTAGAAGTATTTCATGGTTTACCGTATCAAAGGCTTTTTCAGATATATAAATATAGCTGCCACACGCTCTATGTACTTCTGAATGTTAAAGATGAAATCGAAGGTGGCACATTGGGTACTGGAGTTTTTCCGAAAGCCATATTGCTGTAGGGTTAGGATATCATTTCTAGATATGTATTTTATCAGTCTATCTTCGATAATTGGCCCAAAAAGCTTTGAAAGTACCGATAAAATCGATATTCGACGATAGTTAGAAACGCATTTCTTACAGTTTTCTTGAAGTCGTTTTAATTTTCACTAGCTTTAATTAGTTTGGAAATACTTCTGAGTCTATGGAAAAATTGATAAGTTGGTTTAGATGCCCGGCTAGTTCTTCTATACAGGTTTTAAGGATGCATGAAGTTACTCCATCGATTCCTGCCGCTGCATTCGACTTAAGTTTCGAGATGACCCTTTACTATACCTTCTCCTTATTCGTCCCAGTCATATAAAGGGATTGACGTGCCTTTGGTTCTTCATAGATTGTATTACAGTCATCCGGGAATGATGGAATTAAAGCTGTGACAGGAAAAGTTCATTAAATGCTGACGGTAATTGACCTGGTCCCCTAATTTCAAAATTATTTACGATGGGAGATTCGATTGTGTTGGTGGGTTTATGTGCATGGTTAGACAGGATTTAGGTTTTCTAAGTTTTTCTTGGGTTAGTTAGGCTTTGTTGAAAGCTATTGATATAATATTGGTTTTTCAATTATGCATCTTAGTGATCCTTGATTGGAGAATTCAATTAAGAATCAATCCACGGTGTATTTAGATGTTCCTATTTTTACTTCTGGTGTAGTTTTACCTGCTTCTATTGCATTTTTGATATAATCGTTAAAATCTTTATAATTGTCTTCGGGTTTGGTTGAGTTGATAGCGAATTTGTTAGCTGCAAGATAAGATTTTACTGCCATACTGTTAATGATAGGTTAAATATAGCGTGGTTTGGTCCTTTTATTAAACCATTTTGAAAAAATATTCTTAAAATCAAAAATATTCATCTTATGGTCACCAAGCGGGTAATTTATATTCGATATAGTAGTTGAAATGTTTTGTCTGTTTGATATGACATGATCTATGTACTGCTTGTATCAGTGACTCTCGTGGGATATGATTTGATATGGATATGATATGGATATTGCTTCTACTATCTTGGTACGAGATCACCCTATGGTAGGCAGGAAAACACTTTCTTCTTCTTCTTTTCAGCACATCAGTTTTATTTTTATACAATACAAATATGTACAAATATTACTGGTGGGTACCAGATTAAGGGTTTATTTTCCCAATCAATAGTGGAATTCCACTACCTACCACTTCTGATAGACAACTGTCACAGCCTACTCTCAGATTAAGGGTCTAAGTTCCCCTAACCAGACTGTTCTTCGAGACTGACTTTCGATGACTGACTCTGCATCACTGACTGCTGACTGACTCTACATGACTTACTGAGTCCCGATACTCGGGGTATCTGCCTTTTAAATAAAAATACAAAAACACAATAAAAAGTTAACCTTGCTAGGGAATTTTACTCCCACGTCTTGGTTGGAGTGTGAAATACATTTTTTATAAGCCTAAAACAATAATTTCAAAGGGACTTGACATTAAAAAAAGGAATGTATTTACATTATCTTGGGGTTGCATTTTGCAATTTGCAAGCTTTTGTTTTATTATAGATTAGCGGCATCCTTGCAATTATTACTCAGAGAGCAATAAAATCGGTCTTGAGGGCAATAAAATTTGGGAGATTTTAAACAACAACAATACATATTCAGGGGATTGTAAATTAATTATAATGTCGGTTCGTTTTACTTATCCATCCCCGGGGCGTAGTTAGGCGGAGAAGGAGAGAGGCTCCTCCGATTACCTCTTACTAAATGTGTTTAATATCATTTTTATTAAAACACTCGTTATACTTTGTGCTTTGCATAAAAACCTCGTCTGAAAAAGTAAAGGGATTAATCTCCTCCCTAACCCAATTTAACCTGTAACCCAACATTGTAACCCAATGGGTTACATAAAAATAAATTGACAGTTAACAGGAGCTTATCTGATACTATGGAGGCCGCGCTGAAATTAAAAGTAAAACGAACCGACACTAAAAACATATTACAGACAGAGATGTGCAAAATGGGTATCCAAAACCATTTGAAATGCAAAATGGAAATGGGTCAAAATTTTTCCATTTGAAAATGCAAAATGCAAAATGGTTTTTAGAAAAGCATTTCAAATGCAAAATGCAAAATACCTATTTTCAAAATGCATTGAAAATGCAAAATGGTTTCTCAAGTCAAACAATAAAATAATTATAGAATTTTTAAACATTTTTGTCATTTTAATGGATATCAATGTAGAGTAAACATATTACATGATGGTAAATAGAAAAACACCACGACTACAGATTATGAAACCACAAAAAATTTGCGCGGGACTAATGTTGCCAACGTAAAAACACAGAAACTGCTATCCAACATTTAATATTACAGCGTCATGGCCCCATGTTCAGTATTTTTTGTAATGGTATCACTCAATTGCCAGGGCTCCTACCAGGGAGCAACTTGACAAATGTAAATTATCTCTCATAGCGAGGTTGAGGACCGACTGATATTTGGGGCTTATAAAAAAAGATGAGTGGAGATAGTAGGAAGAATGTTGCAAAAAAGCATTTAAAATGGAAAATGCATTGAAAAAAGCATTTACAATGCAAAATGCAAAATGGTTTTTAGAAAAGCATTTAAAATGCAAAATGGAAAATACCCATTTTGCATTTTGCATTTCCATTTGAAATGGATTTATTTGAAATAAAGCACATCTCTGATTACAGAGAAATAATTTTTATTCCTAGAAGGACATTGTGATTAAAAAATACCAGGCTGCTAGATGTTTATTTGAGATTTTACATATCAGATGTGGGAAACAAATATTCTGTTGGGCTAGTGTTAAAAGTAAAAATGGTGGAAAAATTAATCTTATGTCTAAAGTTATTTCCAGTTAAGGGTATTGTCGCATTCATGCTGGAATGGACAGATATGATGTGGATATGATATTAATATCATTTAAAAGTGTGTTGTAGTTCAACAAATATTGCTCGAATACCAATTTTAAAATGTAGAAAACATACGAATTTATTTTGTTTTCTTTAAATAGCTTGCACATAAATATTGTGATTTGGGTTGGAATTGTACTTTAGTTGACTCCCTAATATTGTTGACATTTCTAGTAAACCTAGTTATAAATCCCAACATTTGTTAAGTATTTTCGAGATTTCCGTTACGTGGTTAACAAATGAGATTAGATTGAAAAGTGATGCCTATCAATGCTGTAATTAAAGATCACTGCATTTTTATTAGAGAAAACCTATTATACATTTTGAGATGTGTGTTTTCGTTGCACAAAATTGTGAATTTTTTGAGATCTTATCTTGAAGAATATTACAAGAACAAATATTTTGAATAATTTCAAAATTTTAAGGTCATTAACAAAAAGTAAGATAAATATTTTATATTTATTTTATCTAATACGTAAAGAGGCTTAACGCAGGAATATTGTGTACCAGTGATTTTGAATAAAGTAAAAAGAACTTCGGACTTGAGGAAAATGAGAAACCCAACACTAAAATCGTCAAAAGGTGGACAATAAATGAAAAACAAATGTATTTGTAAAATTATTTTTATTTTATAATTATTTAGTCTAAAACATTAGTCCATAACTTTTACTTGGCAGATTATTGATTTTATGATGTTGACAGTACAAATAATAATATTTTTCCCTCATGTATGAATGTGGTATGTACAATTCTTCTTATTATTCTTACTAAGTCACGTTGCTGGGCTACCATTTTTTTAACACAACCTGTTCAAACTACCACATTATATTTTTTTATATTTTAATAAAAATAAAACGTTTTCGGAAATATTTTTTTATTATCATTTATTTATAATAATATTTTTTATATAATTTATAGAAATATGTGTGTAATATTATTGTAAATAGTCCTTAGTAAAAAAATAAAACAGTGCACTGGTTAGTTAGGCAGTGGTTGAGTTGGCACAGCTTTTGGTTCCCACCGAGGCGCCGTGAGTTCAATTTCTCGGCTAGTTAAGTACTGCATAAATCCATGTTTGTCTTTCATAAACAATAATAAAAAGTTAATTAGTTTGTTTATTTTAGATTTTATCCAAAGATGCCATACCAATTAGATACAGGCGTCGCATTATTGAGTTTTTCTTCCTCATGAACACGGGAATCTGCCTCTTCAACGTGGTGGGAACCGTAGTCCTAAACGATGGAGAGATTGATGACAGCCTTTGGTTTGTACGCCTCAATATTACCCACTCCTACTCCAGGAGATATCAGTTTGGGCTGTTTTTTACACTGGCTTCTATGACAAGTAAGTTTGAAAACATATTTAGTGAGTAAGTACTTAAAAATTATAAAAACAGAGATAATGTTTGGAAGTGCGATCTACACAGGGGCGGATCTAAATCTCAAAAAGCAGTCAGCAAACGTATCCAAGGGGCCCTTTGGCCCAATTGGGGTATCTATGTGGCGTGGGGGAAGAGAGTGGAAAATTTGTTATCACTCTCACAAAATAACTCACGAAACACACTCTCACGAAAAGCACCACAGGTGAAATGTTATACACGCCACCCCCAATTGGGGTACTTATATGGCGTGGGCGAAGAGAGTGGAAAATTTGTTGTAACTCTCACAACGACATGGAAAAGCGCCGCAGGTTAAATTTCTTACATGTTGTCCCCAATTGGTGTACTTGGTACATGGTGCGTTTGTAGGGAGTGGAATATGAATTATTAAAACAAGGACACTAAAAAATACAGAAGGCGTAAATTTGTCTAGGTTACATCGATGGGCACAATCGATGAATTTTATTGTCATGGACAAATTGATTCTGTTAAAAATCATCACACAGTTCGAGATAATCGTTTTGAAACGTCATCGAATAAGGAATCAATTCTGTCAAAAATCATTTGAAACCACAGCCGTCACGTCATTGATGAGAATTAATTGATATAAAAGCAGTCACGTCATTGGTCAGAATTCATCGATATCAAATCGATTCCCAAATCCGAGATACGTCAAAAATATCTCGGAATCAGATTGCTTAAATATTCTTCCCGGGGGTGCATTATGTTACGTACTACCTAATGTGATTTGGTATGCATTTGGGATTACGCAATTATTTTTTGGTAATTGTTTTATGTTGGTAAAGTTAGGTATTAGATATTAGCTGTTTAATTATGATATTATCTAGCAATCGAAGTAACTACGAGTCTTTGAACTAATACAAAAAAAAAAAAAAAAACAATTCATTCAATTTATGGTTGGAATTTACATCGCCCCTACATTTAGGACGGGTTGTTTCGGAGAATTTGAACAATTCATCAAATTTCAACGTTCATTTTCGGGTTCTGTGAAAGACTTATTCAAGTTCTGTTTTCATATCATTGTAGGCTAGTTATTTGACAAAACTGAAATAAAAACAGAACTTGAAAAAATCTTTCACAGAACTTGAAAATGAATGTTGAAATTTGATGAATTGTTCAGATTCTCCGAAACAACCCGTCCTTAGTGTTTTTAAAAAATGGGTGTGTCAAGCCTACGCAAGACAGAAGTGAAACTTCTAGTATTCTTCTCTCTCTCTCTTTTCATTTCATTCTCTCTTTTTTTCTGTCTATTGACATATTTATAAGTAGCATGTGATAAAAAAAATTAAAAGTTATAAAAAAAGAAAAAAAAAATTAGTTAAAGCGGGGATCGAACCTCGGTTCTTCACGACCACAGTCGTGCGCTCTGCCTGTAGACAGCGAAGATGAGTTAGGAGAGTGAGTTAAACTAGGTATATAATATTTACACCTTGCTAATGTTTTCAGTATTATTAGGGCTTTTTTATACTAATTTTCATATATTTATTGGCAGGTAGAGTAGAAATTAATATTGTTTAGCGTTTGCCAACGACCATACCATGTTGAACACACCGGTTCTCGTCCGATCACCGAAGTTAAGCAACATTGGGCGCGGTCAGTACTTGGATGGGTGACCGCTTGGGAACACCGCGTGCCGTTGGCCTATTTTTTATTTTAATTTCATGTTTTTTTTATTTTTTTATCATTACTATAATTAATAATATCATAAAATTCTTTAACTTTTCAAGTATGCTACAGGCCTAAAATATTACTTAGTGGATTGATATTATGGTCAACCATTGAAAAAAAAAATTCCTACAAACTTATTAATGTAATTACGATCTTTTTCAAGCGCGTATGTAATGATTATTTTTATCAACCTCGCACACACCTTGCTAATTTTTTCAATATTATTAGGGCTTTTTTATACTAATTTTCATATATTTATTGGCAGGTAGAATAGAAATTAATATTGTTTAACTTTTGCCAACGACCATACCATTTTGAACACACCGGTTCTCGTCCGATCACCGAAGTTAAGCAACATTGGGCGCGGTCAGTACTTGGATGGGTGACCGCTTGGGAACACCGCGTGCCGTTGGCCCATTTTTTATTTTAATTTTATGTTTTTTTTCATTTTTTTATCGTTAACATCATAAAAAATTTTATATCATTCTTTAACTTTTCAATTATGCTACAGGCCTAAAATATTACTTAGTGGATTGATATTATGGTCAACCATTAAAAAAAAAAAATTCCTTAAAAACAAAAAAATAATATTCCATGGCCGAGAATCGAACTCGGATCAACTGCTTCGAAAGCAACTATGCTGACCATTACACCACCAACGCCAGTTGTCGAGATGAGCTAAGAAGCATTTATATTTTACTTCAAAACTTTTACTACATCAAATGAACTTTAATCGGTCCCGCATTTTCGTTTCGGTCATGAGTTGGTTTTACTCCTCGAAATTGCATGACGCGCGTAAAGAAGTTTCACTTCAAAAAATTCCTTAAAAACAAAAAAATAATATTCCATGGCCGAGAATCGAACTCGGATCAACTGCTTCGAAAGCAACTATGCTGACCATTACACCACCAACGCCAGTTGTCGAGATGAGCTAAGAAGCATTTATATTTTACTTCAAAACTTTTACTACATCAAATGAACTTTAATCGGTCCCGCATTTTCGTTTCGGTCATGAGTTGGTTTTACTCCTCGAAATTGCATGACGCGCGTAAAGAAGTTTCACTTCAAAAAATGGCAGGTTATTAATAAAAATAAATAATATTTTTTATGGCCCTGTTCTTGTGAAAAACCTAAAAAAAATTATGATGAATCTAGAGTTGACTTAGGTTATGTATCTAATTGTTGTGAAAAACCCAATCAGCCCGATACATAAATTTTATATTTGGTTTTTGTTTATTGTCCAGGTTTTTATGTCCGTGGGGAGGAAATATTAAATTATTTCTTCTGTCGAAGTATGACTTCACGGAAATAAATGCATTAAAATTAGTAGTAAGAGAATTTTTAATTTTTAAAAATTTATTTTAAAGGCTTACAACTTTGGTGATTTTTTCAACTACCATACTAGGCTCATGCCCGTATTATGGTAATCATACATGATTTATGTAAGAACAACAATTAAATTTATAAAAAATAATAAAGTTTTTATTGGCATTTTATTAGCTCTGCAAAAAACACACCTTTTTCTAAATCTTGATTCTTGAACAAAAAATAAAGAAAAATAAGAAACAAACAAACACACAAGAAACGTTAGGTCCTAAATGTACAAAAGAATAGAAACGCTATAATTGGCATTCTATTCAGTTTTTAATAATAACTGTCTTGTTTTAAACATCACACGTACAATCTCTCACAAAGATACTTTCAGATACTTTATTGTATCATTTAAACACTGTAGTGGTTCGGGTGAAGGAAGAATTTAATCTAATTTTAGTTTTCCCTGTAAGCAACACACACCTTCAGATTCATCCTTCCATTTCAGAGCAGAACAATGTTCACAGACAACAGACATTTTACCTATAGAAACTGTAGAAACATTCTTATATTCAATTGAAGAAACGTAATTTATAGCAGCATTAACTTTATTTGAAAAACTAGTAACCCTCATAGACCGGGGGTTATTTTGTCTATTTCGATCGATGAGTAATCGATTGTTTCTTTGTACGGAAGATTCTCTGGCTCTCTGGGATCTTTGCCTATCACGACCATGATTCCATGAATGACTAAGGCTGCTAAGGCGAGCCTCAAGTTCAACAGACGATTATCTATATTTTTACGAAGGCGTACTTTCTCTGCTATTTGACAGACGAATTTCCCTTTCTTCTTAGTTTTCGTCATTAAGACGTACCAAACGAATTCTTTTTGCATTCCTTGTACTACGACCTATATTCAAATTACTCTGTTTTCGAGACATAATTTATATACAAAACTGTGATCAGAAAATAACAAAAGAACTAATATTCGCATTATTCACAAAATAACAACACTAAAATAAGAATAACTCGTGTTTCATCCTTGAAAACCAAATTATATTGTCAATAAACAACCCAACACGGAGAGCTCTGATATACCTGTTATCGCGACATTCTCGCCGCGGCGGCTTTTCTGCGTGCAGCAAATAGTTTTGTTGCAAGTGATTTTTAAAATTGCGATATCTTCTAAGATATTGATTTAAATTTTATGTTGTAGAGGGCAATTTTAATATAAATGAACTGCTCAACATAACTACCATATTTAATTGGATAAGAACAATATTTTATTGGCGTCGCATATAACACATAATAATATAATATGTAAAAGATAAAATTGATTACTGTGGGTTATCCTTAGTAGATAGATATATTTCACCGCTGATTTTTCTGTAGGCCTTTTCAAGATATACAATTCCGTAGTACATTATTTTGTTGTATTTTCTAAGTTTTAGCCAGCGTTAGAAATGTAACCGCCTGAAAAAATATTTTTTTGACTTAATAACAAAACGTCAACTTTTCCATGCTTTCTATAAATATAATATTCAGGTTTTTTTAAACAAATATATATATACAAAATATAGAAACCTTCCAGAACAAATTTTCTAAACGATAGTGAAACCGTATTAAAATCTGCTGCGTAGCTTAGGAGAACTGAGCGCACAAACAGACACGAAAAGCGACTTCATTATACTATTTAGAGATACGATTTTCCAAAATTCTTGCATGAATATACATTACATGTTTTACTAACATTGTTTGTGTTACTGTTACATGTTTTACTAACATTGTTTCATATTCGGTTTTTCAGTTTTCAGTATACTCTTATATCATGCTAGGTATATTCTGTTCTTAATATCTAAAAGGACCCTGGGTTCGTGCCCAGCTTGCCCGTGGGGTAAAGACGAAACTGCAAGGGGGCCCCAGAGAGGCCAAGCAGGGTGGGGCCCAGTCAGCATTTTATGAAATGCTGACCGTTAGATCCGCCCCTGGACCTACATACATTATATGTATACTGATTTGAAAAGAAAAGATGTTGCTGATGTAGGTATGATGGTATTATAAATGAGAATGATGATTTATAATAATAAACTATAATTACTAGATTGGTCAATGGTACTTAACAAATAGCAAGAACAGGAACAAAAGAATAATGCGTAGGGCATTGATTAGGGCAAGTATTGTAGCGTTAATTATAGGGAGTTTACATCTCCCGAAAATAATGACAACATTATTTTTACCCACATTCTTGTGGGGCTGGCATCACTGTAAGCCTGCGCACGATACCTCCCGCGGAAAACATTTTATTCTGTTTCCAGCGGTCTAGCCAGGTCTAGCCGTCGGGTTAGCCCTAAATCTTCTCTAGCGTACGCGATCTGTTTGTTCATAAAATTATTGTAAGGTGAGTTTTGTTAAAATAAAAACTAAATTGGAAATATCCGAATTCTCATTATTACACACCGAGAGTAGTCACGCAACCTTGGATTCTGCGGATTGGAGAACCACAGAATCATTCAGCCAACTATCCATTTAAATTGGCGATAATCACAATCCTACATTATAACATTACATATCATATACAATATAAAGTAGGAACTTACCGAATAAACTCACAGACACATCAACAGTCTCCAATTTACCCAAGGCCTTTCAACTTCTATGACCGACAGGCCAATGGAATGTTTTCAGCAGATTTTGCTCAAATTGCTTAACCCTCAAATCTCTCCTAATTATAAAAAGAATTGCAATATTTTACATTAAAAATCTGGAACACAAATAACCACTTTCATAATATAAAAACTTCAAGATTTTTAATTAGTTTTATGAATTTGTAAATATTCGTTTTGATCGACTTCTGTAAAATTTTCATTTTGTGCTTTGAAAGGTTTTACCAAACCACAGTCGAATATTATACATTTGTGAATACATATATATTGATAGTAGAGATAGGTAGGTAGGTAGGTTGATGTTGTAGAAACAAAATTTGTCAGTTTTCATCTTGGCAAGTTAATAACAATTAACAACTTGTTTGTATTGATTTTAAATCTGAAACTGAAATATAAAGAACTAATCTGCATTTTTCTGTATTAAGCCGCTGGATTTGGGCCAATTCCACCAAGTCACATTGGAGAAATGACTATTTCGATGATAGTGATGCTCTGTTGGGGACTGTACAAGAACTACATTTGCTGTAAGAAAGATTTCGTTGTCTTATTTAAGAATCTACAACTTTTTGAAAAATTTTACTTCAAAAATGAATGCTAATTAACGACAATAATGGATGATGGAATGGAATTGGGTGAAAGTGAATGAAAAGGCTGAAAACGAGCAACTTTTTATGGAAATTTCTTTTCGTCTTCTTCTTCCAAGGTATCGTTTCTATTTCTCTACGCTTGAGGAATAAGTATAATTTTAATGTATGTTTTCAGCATTTCTAAATGACGAAATAAGAGGTGCCAACAGCGTTAGCAATGAATACCTCGAAATGCTTAGCCAGATAGAGGTAAAAACTAAAGGTAATAATATAAATCATACTTATAACACACATTACACATAATTTAACTGCATTAAATTATTTGTGCAGGAATATATGAGACATAAGCAACTACCGGTTCAAACGCAAGAGAGGTTTCTCGACTACTTTGATTATAGATTCCTAAAGAAATATTTCAGAGAAGAATTTTTAATGAATTCACTGTCAGGTAAATCAAGTGTATCGTTTATGATTGGGTGAAGAGAGATTGTTAAATATATATACAGATATAGCAAAAAGAAAGCATGGCTGGAAAAATGTAAGTATCTACTTACATCTCTTCTTTGAAAGTATTATTGGTTGCATGCGAACCTCTTGAATGAATCTACTTAATATACATTCAATATATATTTGATTAGATATAAATCTATAGATTAGATCAATGAATATCTTAGGTATGATTATAGTAGAACTACTGCTTGTAGGCAATGGACCCCTTGGAAATGTAGTAGAACTACTGCTTGTAGGCAATAAATCTCTTGGGGGTGTAGTAGAACTACTGCTTGTAGTCAATGGTTTTCTTGGGGGTGTAGTAGAAATACTGCTTGTAGTAAATGATTCACTTGGGGGTGTAGTAGAAGTACTGCTTGTAGTCAATGGTTCTCTTGGGGGTGTAGTAGAAATACTGCTTGTAGTAAATGATTCTCTTGGGGGTGTAGTAGAACTACTGCTTGTAGTCAATGGTTCTCTTGGGGGTGTAGTAGAAATACTGCTTGTAGTAAATGATTCTCTTGGGGGTGTAGTAGAACTACTGCTTGTAGTCAATGGTTCTCTTGGGGATGTAGTAGAAATACTGCTTGTAGTAAATGATTCTCTTGGGGGTGTAGTAGAACTACTGCTTGTAGTCAATGGTTCTCTTGGGGGTGTAGTAGAAATACTGCTTGTAGTAAATGGTTCTCTTGGGGGTGTAGTAGAAATACTGCTTGTAGTAAATGATTCACTTGGGGGCGTAGTAGAACTACTGCTTGTAGTCAATGGTTCTCTTGGGGGTGTAGTAGAAATACTGCTTGTAGTAAATGATTCTCTTGGGTGTGAAGTAGAACAACTGCTCGTAGGCAATGAGTCTCTTGGGGGTGTAGTAGAACTACTGCTTGTAGGCAATGGTTCTCTTATGACTGTAATAGAATTACTGCTTCTAGGCCATCGTTTCTTACCCTTTTTATAGTCTCGACCCCCTTAACACTTTCAATGACCATGTACTGCTCCATACCTATAAAGCTGATAACATGTGAGTGTAATTTTTGGTATAATATAAAATAAATAAAACAATAATTAAATAAATTAAATGGAAATACTTGGTTTTAGGTCACTTTATTGATAAATTTTATTGTCCACCGGTTTCTGTACCTCCGTACCATCATCAGGACAATTATAAAAATTATGCTATTAAATACGTCAGATAGAAAAATTTTAGATCCGTTTGTGAAGGCCTAGAAATCCTTTATTAGAGTCATTTTGTGTAAACCCTATAGGTACTCTAGCGATCAGCTCTACATTAAATTTATCGATAAAGTCACCTAAAACCAAGTATTTTCACCTCATTTATTTCAAATGTCAAGTCACAATGTGCTTGCTTCTTTTTAAAAAAGAAATTAACAATAATTGATTAAATTCTTTACTTTCTTTATTCAGGTACACATTTCATAGAATATTAAAAATCCATATGTTAAGATACCACAAAAGAAGAAACATTTGCGAAAAAGTTATTACAGATACAATAACAAAAATAATTGAAGATTGTAAACAAAATAAAAATGAAAAACAAAGGCGTACTGTAGGAATAATTTTAAGAACACAACCACTAATACGAAGTTACCGTTTTTAAGTTTGTTATAGTTAAGCGCACTTGAAGTGAAATGACACTAAACTGCACTATTTAAATGCAATATTATTATTATTATTATAATAAAATCCCTGGAAAATGAGGCAAATAATAAAATTAAATAACCAGTGTTAAATCTACCAACGTTACACCAATTGACGAGCTGAAAATAGACAATGTCCCCTGGACATACACTGATAATCCTAAAATCCTAGCCAAATTAGGGAATAGACTTCCCTCAGCTCTTACTAATCTCCTGAATTTGGCTGAATTTAAACGGGCTTTAACAACAAAATTATTTAAAAAATCTTACCATTCATAAATCTTAACTTCTTATCAATATTTTATAATAAGCCATATTCTCTAACTTCCGGTAATTGTTTGGTTTCGATTGCCTCCTTAAAGGTAAAATGTCTGCTCAGAAGATTCTCATTTCTGAGCACAAACTGCCTCCTGTTTTATGTTATGTTTTAGTTTTAATATTCGTGTTTTGTCCTGTCCTGCTGTTATTGTTATTCTAAGTTTTGTCAACACTTTGTATAAATAGTACAGTGGTACCTCGACATACGAGTGCCCCAACATACGAGTTTTTTGAGATATGAGCCGGCGAGTGAGTGATTCTTTGCTTTGAGTTACGAGCGAAATTCGAGATACGAGTTTGGTTTAGCAGGTTGGCCGGTAGCGCACGTGTGTGGCCACGCCCACCACGGCCAGTGAATCAGTTAGCAGCGTGCTCCCGCTGTGATAAGTTGTATTCGCGTTTTGTGTTGCGTTTACATTTACATTTATAGTTGTAGTTCACTTATTTTTATAACCATGGATCGGAAGATAGTTTGTGAAAAGTCAAGTGCTAAGAATATCTAATTTATTTTTTTACATTCTCTTTTTTTGTTTTTGTACAATAAATATTTGTCATTTATAAATACGTTTTTATTATTCAAAACCACGTAACAAAATAACTGGGGTGACATTTTGGGGGTTGGAACGGATTAATGGTAGTCTAATTGTTTTGTATGGGGAAATCTGCATCGATATACGAGTAATTCAAGATACGAGCAAGGTTGCGGAACGAATTAAACTCGTATGTCGAGGTACCACTATAAATTTAGTGTTATAATATTAGATCTGTATTGGGTAAGGCGCACTGTAGGAATAATTTTAAGAACATGACCACTAATACTAAATTACCGTTTTTAAATTTGTCATAGTTAAGCGCACTTGAAGTGAAATTACACTAAACTGCGACATATAAATGCCATGTTATTATTATTAAATTCTTGAATATGTCAATAATTTTTTCGTAAATAATAGGATCGAATTTAGCAAAGCAAGCTACGCAATGTGATGAAGCAAAACTAACCGCCTGAGCAAGAAAGAAGATCGAGTTTAAACAAATCACAACTGATGAAATCAAAAACACAATTTCTTCTCTAAAATCAAATGTATCTTCGGGGAGGACTTAATCACAACCAATACAATATAATATCCCTGTAAAAATACTTATCGTACCTCTGACATACCTAGTTAATCAGTCTGTAACTGGAAGCGTTTTCCCCACAACTCTAAAATTGTTATACCAATATTTAAACAAGGATGTAAAAATGACATAAACAACTATGGATCAATAAGCCTACTCAATAATTTTTCAAAAATAACGAAGCGAATAATAAAAAACATCTCCTATCCTACTTAGAAAATAATAAAAGTGGGTGTGTCAAGCCTACGCAAGACAGAAGTGAAACTTCTAGTTTCAGCTGATGCTTGGCGTGGCGCAGTTCGCTGGTGTCTGAGAGAGAGGAAAGAAGAGAAGAGAGAGAACGTTCGTGAGCGGCTCCCCCACCTCAACAAGGTTTCACTTCAAAAATGCCACAGCCGAGAATCGAACCTCGCTTAACTGATTGAAAGCCAACCACGCTGAGCACCAACTGTAAGCAAAGCCGCATAAATTGATTATATTATGTAGGTTCTGAAAATATGAGAGCTTGTTATGTTTTATAATGTTACCTACATCACACCCAAAATATAATATATTTTCAAAAATAATGTACAATGTACAGAAATAGAATCCCACACAAGATCGCGTAGTGCGCTCTAGCGAACGGATATTTTATCAGAGGGAGATAGTTTTAATTTTTTTTTCTGTAAATTATTACATATTATCAAAATAAATAAATTAATTAAATAAATGTAATACAATTATCATAATATACGGATTAGATAATAATTTTAATCCAACACAATAACGCAAAGCGCGCTCTAGCGGAGTAATGTTTTATCACAGTGAGATAAGTGTTTTTATTATTTTGCAATATTATTTTCTTTTAAAAAATGTTCTGACCTACTAAAAAATAAGATATTGAATGAAAAAGGCGTTAAAAACAAAAAAATAATGTGCGATGGCCGAGAATCGAACTCGGATCAACTGCTTGGAAGGCAACTATGCTGACCATTACACCACCAACGCCAGTTGTCGGGATGAGCTAAGAAGCATTTATATGTTACTTCAAAACTTTGACTAGATCAAATGAACTTTAATCGGTGGTGGGGGTACCCGCATTTTCGTTTCGGTCATGAGTCGGTTTTACTCCGGTCCTCGAAATTGCATGACGCGCGTAAAGAAGTTTCACTTCAATAAAATATTATCGGAAACACAGTTTGGTTTTAGGGAGAACTTAAGTACACGCTATAGAAACAATACAGATATGATCACAAAAAATTTAGTATGTGAAGAAAAAACACTGGCAATCTTCATAGACTTTCAAAAGACTTTTAATACAACTAACTAACTAATAATCACACCGTTTTCCGCAGGGGTAGGCAGAGAGGACGGACTGCCAAACAACTCGGTCTTGGCACACACTCCTTGCCTCATTAACATTCATACATCGTCTCATACATACTCTTCTATTATTCTGACTCTTGACATGGCCCGACTCGAGCATCTGATTCACTTGATCGTGCCATGTCTTCCTCGGGCGTCTCCGACTTCTGCTACCATTCGCATTTGCATCATATATCCTCCTTACACTCCTATCTTCGCTCATTCGCTCTACATGCCCAAACCATCTAAGCGTCCCTTTCTTGATCTTACTCAGTACGCTTACATCAGCCTTGCACTCTTTGCGGATCTCCACATTTCTGTCACAATCATACATGGTTTTACCACACATAAGCCTCAGGTATCTCATTTCTACAGCATTCAGTCTACTTTCATCCTTTCTCTGCCAGTTCCATGCCTCACATCCGTACATCAGGGTAGGTACCAGCACTCCATCGTGGACTGCTAGCTTCGCAAAACTTTAAAAAATTGGTATGTCAAATACAACTCTAAGGGGGTATTTCACTATGTCGGGCTAAATATCTGACTAGCTAGCCGTTGGCTGGCTTTAAAGATCAGAATAACTTCGTTATTCAACGGCGACCGTTTCACCATTTTTTCCGAGCTTCCGGATAGATAACACTCGAAATAGTTTGGCAACATCGCCCTTGAGGTGTTTTTGCACAAAAACGGCGCTATACAAGTCATCCAAGTATTATTATTATTATTATTATTAACATCGCAAAATGTTTGCAGTTACTCCATCTACTGCCACGGCTGTCATGCGTCACAGTCCGCACACCGCGAAGTGTGCATTTTTTTGGTTATGTTATGTTGATTATCAGGTCATTTTAGATAGATTCGTGTCGAATTAATACATTGTTTCTTATTTTGAACACAATCAAATAATTCAGGATGGATCATACAAGCATTCAAATTCATTCAACAAAATTCGACTCACTTCTCCGCTGTCAAACTCGGAATGTTTTGACGCCATCTTTGATTCGAGGAATAGCGCCTAACGTCTGGTTCGAGCACTGATTAGTCAAATCGAACTTTAACCCGAGCGTTAGCGTTATTCAGATATAGTGAAAACGAAAAAATGACTAATCCGCGGATTAGTGCTTAGTCAGAACATAATCAGAGATAGTGAAATACCCCCTTAAAATAGTAAAAAGTTATATGATGGAGCCTACAAATAGCGTTCAAATTAACAAGGTAAAATGCAAACCTCTCCTAATCAATTACGGAGTACCGCAAGGAAGCGTACTAGGACCGATATTATTTTTAATATATATATCAATGAAATCTGTAACCTAGGAACGAGGGGAAAACGATTTGTTTTGCTGATGATTTAGTAATTTTATTTAAAGAAAGAGATTGGAAAGTACCTACAAAGAAGCTGAACAAGGACTTGGGTCTCCTGCAAAACTGGCAAGAAATTCCCTCATACTTAATGTTGATAAAACAAAATATCTGACATTTTCTATAACAGCCAGAGTTCAGCCGTCGGATGACTTTATTCTCAAATTACATACATGTCAAGGAATCTATCAACATAATCAAGCTTTATCATGCCTCTGTCCCACTATAGTATACTCCATAAGTAACAAATATCTTGTAATTGTCTCCGATGGATCTCACACATTGATGTAATTACGAAAAACTCACCAGGTACTCTTTATACTTCTTTAGAAACATCCGTAATATCCTCAAAATAAACAACATTAAAAAAGTGTAGTACGCTTTGTGTCAATCACTAATAGATTACGGGATAACTGGTTGAGGGTCTGCCTTGAGCACTCACACAGAGCGGCTCAACATAGCCCAAAAAGGAGTACTAAAGACAATTCTAAAAGTTTCGGTTAAAACTCCAACAGAAGAAATATTTACAAATTTCAAGTCTACAATGTACGAAATCCTTATTAAAAAAATATTTTGTTTACTAAAAAAAATATCTGAATACTCCACTGCCCATTTGTATAGCGCCGTTTTTGTGCAATATCATTAACTTTTTTCTAATGTATATTCTTTATCTTTTGTTTTATTTACTTACATAATATTGTACAATGACTGTCAATAACTATCATACATGTAAATGGCACTCAGGCTGTTAATTCTAAATAAATGAATTATGAAATATTGTCTTTAGTGAAATGAAATGGACCTCGGGGTCACGTTTGATCTCAAATTTACCTTTTCAGATCATATAGTGGAACAAGGAAACAACTTTCCAAACCCGAAGCAATGATGCTTTTTTTATATATAGGAGATGGTTGACGTAAGGTTCCCGTGAGCACATGGTCAATAGGCCCATTGTGGTATCTCCCATTTTACCTCATTCCTTTAACAGTAATCCGGTCCCTTTAATAAAGTTCACCAGGGTCGTCATTGGATATGTGACTATGTCTTCTGGTTCTACAATGTGTCTTCCCCGGTATATGAGCCTTGTTCCCAACAGGGCGGGACATTGGCACCAAAGGTGAATTGGAGTCTCTTCACATTTCCTGCATCTGCTGGTATTTTCCACTCCCAACAAATGCATGTGTCTTCTAAGATGGCAGTGTCCCGTTAGTAGTGCATACTACCAGTTCCTTCAGTGAGTTTCTGTCCATATTGAGTAGTTTTCTGGTTCGCCTTGGGTCTAGTTCGTTTATGAGTACTTTAGATTGCCTCATTCCAGGTGCCCTTTCCCACTCCTCCCAGTGCCGTCTTGGATTCCACAAGTGGTGCTTTCGCCTCTTTCCTTGCTAGTCCCTCAGCCCGCTCATTGCCCTCAATTCCTTTATGTCCTGGTACCCAGATCAGGGTTATTTTATTGATGGTAGCAAGTTCTTCAAGAATGGTCCTGCATTCCATCACCAGTCTCGAGTCGCATCGATTACTTTCCAGTGCCATAAGGGCTGCCTGGCTATTAGAGCATATGTCTATGTTCTTATTCCTGTATCAGGAACACAACACGACCTGCAATGTATTCCACATGGTATGGTGATGCTAAATGATTTCTCTAGGACTCTTGACATTTTCGAAATTGGCCTTGAAGGTTTTAAGAGTCATTTTAGGCAAGAACTCTAAATACATTACATATTGTTAATTTATTAGGTTATGTCATGTTTATTGCAATAGAATTAGGTACATAAATCTGTAATACGCATTATTAAAATAAATTTCTACAATCAATCACGGATGATGAAAATAGATCTATTACAAAATTTCAGAGCATCTACGGTCCGAGGTGATTCTCCACGCCTGCCAGAGCCTCTTACGGAGTTACACATTCCAAGATTTGCCCCCGCCTCTGCTGGGTTCCCTCCTGAGCAGGCTTCGCTACGAGGTGTACCTGCCGAACGACGTGATAGTACGGGCCAGCTGCATCGGGGACAGCATGTACTTCATCTGCAGTGGGACGGTGGCGCTTTATACACCGACTGGAAAAGAGGTACCTAACATTGGCCTCCATTTCGCAGCTTAAAAAAACCTAAATGTTTAAGAAAACTGATTTTTTTTAAATTTTATTTTATATTATAGAAAAAAACAGTACATGATTTACAGAGATGAAACAATAAACAGGAATAAGATACTTCATGTTGGGTACCTATGATATGTTTCCTTGTAATGTCTGCTAAGTCGTATGGTTATTCCTTAATTACCAGGGGACATGTGTAGTATATAGGTGTGTGTGTAATGTATGTGTGAGCGTTTGTGTGTGTGTGTGTCTGTATGTATGCGCATTGAACAGTTTAAATTATTGACATGATGCCACGTTTGAATTTGGGCAGTGAATTCGAAAAAATATCAATGTTAGAGTTAAGACAAATATTATTTAAAGTATGAAGAGCTCGGTTAATTGGCGAATTAGATATTTATGTGAATGATGTCAAAAGTTTACTAAAAAACAGACTTTTATGGTTTTTTCCACAACATTGTTTTTCAAAGCTGAGTCAAGCAGTGAATGTGTACTGATAAATTGACGTTTTGAAGCAAAGGGCTGGTATTTCAATTGATTCTAAGCTCGGCTTGAGATATGTTTATCAAGTTTCTATCAGTTAGGTTTCCTGACAATCCAATCTGATTAACATTCCTGTGTATATACTGAAATACTAGCCCTAAGATGGATAAAGGTGTCACTTTCTAAATTGGGCAGCCAACACCATGCTTTTTATTTGCATTTAAAGTTAACCATAAACACTCAAATAATTGAGTAACTGTCTGGAATTGCTTTTATGTCAAGGTTTGTTAAATGTTTTATTAATTATTTTAATTTTAATAAGAAATCCACTGACAAGACATTCCCTCGATTTTTAGGAATTGTTCCCCGATATTTAGTGATTCCCCTTGGCCGGGAGACCTGTCGGTTTTCGGCTCTTTAAACAGGTCAGGTCCGAATTCTTCGCAAATGTTTACGGCCGCGGTTGTCCATCACGTTTGTAGCAAAAAGTACAAAAATGTTATGTTGCAAGAAGTAAAGAATTCTTTGCATATTTTATTTATAGGAAGTGAAAAAAGTAAAAAAAATAAATAAATGTACAACATTCGTCAATAACCTCGGAGCCTGTGGAACTATAACATCCCCGACTGGAGTAAGTGACGAGAGCGAAGGAAGTGGAAAATTAGTTACAACGCTCACAAAGAAGTGGAAGAGCGCCGCAGGCCAAATCCTTTTCCATAGTCGCACCAATTGGGGTAGATAGTAGTTATGTGGTGTAGGTGAATGGAGTGGAATGTATATTATTGTATTTACAAAGACACAGAAAAAGCACCGCAGACAAAAAAAATTTAGGTAACAGGGCAAACCAAAGATATTAGAAGAACGAGATATGCTATGTTGGCCGCCGGACCGTAGCCGGAGTACTACCTAATTAGGGTACTTTGAACGGTATCGGGACGTGTACGCACAGAAATCTGTTCTATGTATTAGTGCGGATACCTTAGCGCAAGCGAAGGTGTGCAGTAGTATTGGTGAACAAAACCGGCGACACTGGGCAAAACAATTCCACTCAGTACGAACTGCGCATAGCACATCTCGTTCTTCTAATATCTTTGGGGCAAACCAACAAATGCTTGGAATTTCTATTTTTCGGAGTCAGAATCCCTACAATATCCCTAAACGTAAACATTTCAGAATTATATAAAACGGACACCTTTAAAACATATTACCTTAACCCCTCCGACTTTTCGCGAACTTGAAGCTAAAATGTCTTTATCGAAATGTCAATTTCACGAAAACGTTGTGTTATTACCGCCTCACAATCAAAGCTCTATAAATGAAACATTACTGAACGGAGCCGAATAGTAAAAACTGTTTTAGAAAGGTTACAAAATAGGCTTTCAAATTGTTGTATCATAAATAAATATTAACATTTGTAAATATTTAAATTTAGAATGGAAACATGAAAAAATTGTAAAAATGACTCACCTGTAATGTTTTATGTAAAAACGATACTAAAATCACGGATAATGTAAAAAAAAAACACTTATTTCATCGTACAAATGTACAATAAACAATTCTGTCACTTTTTGACCATTTCATACAAAATATATTTTTAAAAAAATAATTAAACTTGCGAGGCGGGTCGGCACGTCAAACGGCTTTCTTGGCGTCGTTTTACGATTTGGCGGGTAAAATTTGCTTCCACTGAGTAGGTCTTTTTACGGGTTTCTATGGATAACTTTGAATAGAGATGTGAAGCTTCATTCAATACAAATATTCTACTTTTTGTTTTAGGGATGTCACTAGAAGAATAACGGAGTTATGACGATTTTTGTGGAAACACACGCGTTGACGTGTAAACACGCTTATTGTACTTGACTGCTATCGTTATTTTATCGTGTATATCTGCTTACGTTGCTGACCGGTTAACTGGACAGTAGCAGAATGGACAAATGTGTCAGTCCCACCCCACCCATGAATCACAAGTTCAAACTACGGCTAGTTAATTCCTCCATCATTGCACTAGCAACATATTCCGCTTTTTTTTTCCGAGTTCTGTTTCCTTTTATGGATTTAATTTTTAAACAGTTATATCTTCGGGCCATTTAGTGATGTTTTATTTGTAAAAAATGTATGTATTTTTTATTACGTTACAATTTTTTAATTTTTTTTTCTCAAATAAGTGAAAGGATTTAATACCCGTTCTGCGGGTTTAAATATAGTTTACTTTTGATAAAATATTCTTCTATACAAAAGACAAGGATTTAAAGATATGGGAAGACTTGGTTCACATTTTAAATACATATACATATAGTTGGGAACCTCACAAAGAGATTAGTATAAAAAATTTATGTAAAATTATCGGACAGCAATGCCTTTTCCGCCATTCAAACAGGACTGGCGTAAAAGATATAACTACCCTTCCCGGACAAAGTGTGTTTAGATAAAAAAATATATATGTTTTTTTAGTTTCCTACAAAGTGGTATTTTTACAGTTTACAATAAAAAACAATTAGTAAGCGACACAACAATGGTAAAAAAAATACCTTCATTTGTAAATTAAAATTTTTAATTGCATATGTCCATTTGTAATATTATAATCTCTGAAAGAGTCTTTCGTCTGCTTTCATAAACAGTATTTAATTTTGGGATAAAATGAATGTCAACTGCGAATATTTCTAAATAAATCATGAATCTGACAGAATTTTTAAAGAAACTTGGGGTTAACTTGTGTTGCTAGTTGGAAACGGCTCAAATGCATTGTGTGTAGTGTCACATTCACACAGGCATACAACATTTATTGGTAATTTAAACTTTAATATAGTGGCCAGCTTGAGTGCGGACATAGTTAGGTGGATTGTGAAGATGGTGACCTATGACGGAGGATATAACGTTGCCAATAACGAAGAGGTAGGCCTTGCAGCCCTTGCTCTTGTGGGTGGAACACCCCCACCTCTCGCCGGCACTCCCCTTCCTCTGGAACGTGTATGTGTACTTGTTTAATAACAGGAGGTGTCCACCCTTTCTGGAGGGGATGTAGGAGCCTAAAAACATTATATTATTTAGTCAAGTATTTATAGGTATTGCAATCAGAGTTCAATCAAACATGTTTCAAATTTGACTTGAAATGAAAGACTTATATTCTCTCAAGCAATTTAACAACTGACCAGAGATGAGCAAAATGGGTACCCAAAACCATTTGAAATGCAAAATGGAAATGGGTCAAAACTTTTCCATTTGAAAATGCAAAATGCAAAATGGTTTTTAGAAAAGCATTTCAAATGCAAAATGCAAAATACCTATTTTCAAAATGCATTAAAAATGCAAAATGGTTTCACAGGTCAAACAATTAAAATAATTATAGAATTTTTAAACAATTTTGTCATTTAATAATGGACATAAATGTAGAACAAACATATTACATGATGGTAAATCCAAAAACACCACGACTACAGATTATGAAACCACAAAAAATTTGCGCGGTAATAATGTTGCCAACGTAAAAACATAGAAACTGCTATCTAACATTTAATATTACAGCGTCATGGCCCCATGTTCAGTATTTGAATCAGTATTTTTTGTAATGGTATCACTCAATTGCCAGGGCTCCTACCAGGGAGCAACTTGACAAATGTAAATTATCTCTCATAGCGAGGTTGAGGACCGACTGATATTTGGGGCTTATGAAAAAAAGATGAGTGGAGATAGTAGGAAGAATGTTGCAAAAAAGCATTTAAAATGGAAAATGCATTGAGAAAAGCATTTAAAATGCAAAATGCAAAATGGTTTTTAGAAAAGCATTTAAAATGCAAAATGGAAAATACCCATTTTGCATTTTGCATTTCCATTTGAAATGGATTTATTTGAAATAAAGCACATCTCTGCAACTGACAGATGGTATGCATATCGCTTGAGCTTCATAGAGAGAAGAGGGTGCGAGAAACGGGTGGCCCGGTCCAATGCGGCCACCCGCAGAATATTTCCCGGAGTCAGTTGTTTACAATATACCGGCACAGACCTGTGAAAAATCACAAAATAGTCTGAATTCCTAAAAAATCTGTTCCAATTTGACAGATAAAATAATTTATATTAGGTAGGTACTTTATTGCTTGCCCGAATTTTTTACACAATCACTTCCAATTCAAAAATGATTACTCTTAAATTCTGAGTTCAATGAACCAGAGTTACGCAAGACAGATAACCGAAATTAGTATTTTTGATACAGAACAAACTGCAAAACTTTTCCAATAACTGTAATAATTATTTGAATATTCAAATTCAATGATCATTTGCACGAGTTGTTCTTTTCTCACTACCGACTATTGTCGGTATTGCCTTTGCTCAGTGAAATACGGCAAGGACATCTCTATAATACACACAAGTTTGTGTTGTTTCGGTCAATTATAATTGTGCAAACTTCTACTTCAATGAATCGAAAATGTTGCAAAATTGAAGAAACTACGCAGGGCAATGCATATTTGTATGAAGTGTTCAAAAACAAGTTAAAATGTTTCTCAAGGTAGAATGGCTTTTACATCTCAGATCTGGAGCTACAGAATACTTAAGAAAAACCCTAGACTCCGTTTGATAGATTCCCCTACTTAACAAACGGATTGACATGAAGTCCATGTTCTACTGGTATTTCAATGGAAGATGCTCCGGGAGTACCGTGGCAGTCAGTAAATGTGCGCTCAACGGTTGTCATTTTTTGTCCCATAAGAATGGGTCGTCTATGACTCGTTCTTGAGGTCAGCAGCTCGGCTATGGAACGATTTGCCGGCCTCTGTGTTTCCTCCCTCCTACGTCATGGGTCTCACTCATTCCTCTCTTCAACAAGACCCTCCACACAGCATCCCCAAAGATGACCTTTTTTAACAATTTCTCTGGGGTTATGAACAGCATTATGGACAGCGGCAACTTCCGACAACTGCATTCCACCAAATAAGATAACTCGAAAACATAATACTATTTATTAGGTAATTAAATGAGTGTGTATCAGATGTTCCATCTGGATGACGGAGACCACTTTGGAGAGATTTCCCTGATCATGAAGGACTCCAAGAGAGTGGCCACCGCAGTAGCCCTGGAAATGACAGAACTGTTCCGCCTGGACAAACAGGACTTTAGGTAAGTAAGGTCAATCTAAAAGGAGATAACTCAATGCTGTTTACCACACAATGAGATTGTGTGGTAAAACCATATATATAAAGAATGCAATGCAGACGTGAGTGTAATGAGCAACATTAAGAAAGGGACATGTAGAGTGGTGAGCGAAGAAATGAGTCTGAGGAGAATATACGCCCGAGTAAAAGAAGAGTATTTATGAGACGATATATGAAGAATGAAGCCAGGAGTTTATGTGTGGCAGTCTATCCACTGTGCATACCGATGCATACAAATGTTGTTAGATAGATAGTGCCAAATTACTGCAATGTGTGGGAAACTGGAAAATAAATTATGAAAGAATGTGAAAAGTATAAGTTTTTTAATATTATTTGAGGAAATCTGTAGAATGCTTACACAACAGAATACAAATATAATTATATTGCATTAATTTTTATTGGGTAATATAACAACAATTCGATAAAAATAATTAACGATTTTGAAATGGCATAATTTTTTCCTGTTAAAGAGTCATAACTCATACATTATTGTAAAGTCTTTTGCTTTGGTATAATCACATTTATTGAATAATTTGTATTATTTTTCCAGGGAATTGGTTATTATTAACGATGCTTTATTGAAGAGGGTAGAGGCCATAGCCACCACGAGGATGAAGAAAACAATCCTATCGGAGAAAGTTCACAGGCGAGCCAGAGGATTCTCAGATGACTGACATATTTACACTTCTATTCTTATTTCTACGTTATTTTATATGTTATGTTCGAGTTTAACTAAGATTTTTAATTAATAATAAATACAAAACCATTTAACATTATTTAAGCTTTCAATCTACGAATGTGGATAGCATAAAGCTCAGCTGTAATGTCTCCCACTTTCTCATAAACGCTTTTAACAAAAGTGAGGCTACACAAAAGCTGTCGGCAGTAAGCCTGAGCCAGCCCATAATGCGGGCTTTAATATTTATTATAAGGGTGGTCGAGTAGGAGTCATTTTCATGGCAAGGAGTGAAAAACAGCGAAATAAAACGCCAAGTAAAGTGAAAACTTATGCATTATTCATGTTTAGACAATAACACAATAACATATATAGCCGCTACAGCCGGAATTTTGTCGATTTTTTGTTTTATCACACGCAACATTCACACTAGTACAATATTTGGAATGGAAACTGCACCACTGGTCAGACGTATATGCCGACCCACAGCAGAAGAAATAGAACTCCAAAACCGGAGAAAATAGCCGCCACAAGAGATACAAGCAGTTCTTTGAAGATGTCCCTCGACGATTTCGTACTCGTGACTTCATATACGAAGAACCAAGCTGTGAAGAATATCCCGATGCCGAGTAGGACGATGGTTAGATGAGGAAACACGGCCGGGTTTACCGGCGATACGTAGCGGGCCATGGTTTCAATGTCAAGCTGAAAAACACATCACCATTAGAATACACACAAACAATTAGACACTACGAAAATTAGACGCGTTAAATACTCACAGCCATGATTACGTTTTTATATTCTACGATATAATAAAGGTCTTTTCACGAAAATATGAATTCTTGCCACGAAAATGACTGATGACAGATAAGTGACACGCCGGTTAAAATAATTCCACAATGAGGCAAACGTGACAATAAAAATAAACTTGAAAATAAGAATGAAGTTCGTCTAGCCCCATTTCCTGATAGTTAGCTACTAGCATAAACATAAATAAACCACTCACGCTACTAGGTATTAAGTAATTAATGACATTACGAGGTACCTACTTTAAAACAATAGAAAAAATAAGACAATAATAATAGACGAATAGTAAATATGAATAAATAAAGTGACTAGTGTGGTAGTCGAAAAGCATGTAGAAAACTGTATACAAATATATTTTACGAATAAAGGAAACAAAAAAAAAATTATATTATTTTATTATTGTAGAAAGCATCACTTTGTGGTTTGACATATTTAATTTAAAAACACGATTTTTAATTAATTTATTGACCGATTTTAGAATTAATTTGCACCCTGAAGATTTTTGAGCTAAACGAAACCGTCGGTCAACAATTTGATTAAAAAAATCGTGGTTTTAAACTAAATGATTGTTTTTATTTATTATTTATTTAGTAAAAGATTATAAATTTATATACCTACATTATTTAAGAAATGTTTTGACTGCCTAACTAGGAGGATTCCCGTTTTAGGACAGTCAAATTAGGATGAGTATTAACATTTTGATAAACTGTTTGATAAGTATAGTCTTAAAATAATAATGAAATAATAGGTATATGTACTTTTAACACTTGCCTAAGCCTACTTACATATTTTGTATAAATATGAATAACAAAGAGAAGAAATAGAATAAAATAAAATATCCAATTAAACATAAGATTAACTGCTGCTTGGGTAGCATTCTAATTTAATAGTACTACGTAGGTACATATATACACATAATGATAAAGATTAGAACATAAAGGTATCTTTTACATGGTTTATTGGAGTTTTTGTTGTTGTTTTTGGTTTGTATTTGATTTCATTTTTAGTGTAGTAAAAGTTCACTCTCCTTTCTACCTAATTGACGAAACCAATTAGTGGTCAATTTATGAAGAATAGCTGTGTTTTTCTTTTTCCAAGCATCCGGCATGAAGTTGTATAGTTTTGGACCTAAGAATGAGAAGTGTCTTTGAGCGAGAGATGTTTTAGTTGTGAGTGGTACAGTTGGATTTCTCCGTGAGTGGCGGGTGTCGTAATAGTGGTTAATAGATGGATAGAGGTGGCGTTGTTGATGGGTGTTTAAAATTAATTTTCTGATGTATAGTTGTCTAACATCCAGTACTCGGAATTCTTCAAATAGTGCATCGCTATGATATCTAATGGTTTTTTGAGGATTACCCTTAGTAGTGATTTTTGAGCTTTTGCTAATTTGTCCAAAACAGTTTTTGCACAGTTAGTTTTATTTAATTTTTTTAAAAATATTTTTTTTTATTTGAATACCGTACGAGAGTCTCAACTACTAACTGGAGCCGGTGAAATATGGCATCCCCAATATATTGAGGTTTGTTGTGAGCCTGAAGTGAATGGGGAGAGGAAGGTTGGGAAGTACCTGGATATTCAGATCCGGTCACCCAACATTGTTAAAACCATTTTAAGCAACATTTTGATTTTGAATGGTGGTCTTTCACCAGGCGCCACTGAAAGTACGTATCTTGGTAAAATGTAAAAGCATATTGATAAACAATAATCTGTCAGTTGCTGAATGTCCACAGTGGCAACACAAGCAACATTTTCCGTTTACTATGGTGGTAGTAGGAGATTTTCAAATATTGTCAGTATGATTTTCAGGTTATTCGTAACCCGAAAATAATGATGGTTCTTTTAGTATATGTGTGTAAAGGTACATAATTTTACAATTCATTTAATGTTCTGTATTTATAGTTAATAATCGACAATTCATTGGTCGATGGTTTCAATAGTACGAAGGAAAACGCATCGGTTCATACCATTTTTACGATTTTTAACGCCCGGTTCTAAGTACGGAGAAGTGAGAATTCCCATCGATTCGAACCAAGTTGATTTATGATTCGAACCTACAAGCGTTTGTATCGCATCTTAATTCTGACAGATGCTATGGATAATTAAAAAAAATATGCAAGACAATGCTTTCAATAAATGCAGCGGCGTATATAACATAAATATGAGTGGTATATAAGAAGGGGAATTAGGGATTTTTTTATTTATTCAATGGTACATAGACTCATTAACATTCCCTTGGACAATAAAGCGTAGGAGAAAGAAAAGGCAACGATACAAACCATCGTGGTCAATAATGGATATAACATAAATAACATTGAAAAATTTATAAAAAATAAGAAATATAAAATTAATTTAATAAATCCGGCAAATAATAAAAATATAGAAAAAATTGCATGTCTCGAATTTATCGGTCCAATATCCATAAAAATAGCAGAAGAAATAAAAAAATGAGGTCTAAATATAGCTTTCAAAACCAATAATAACATAGGAACAAATCTTAAAAACTCTAAAAGTAAAAATCGTAAACTTAATAATAGTGGCATATTATATGAATTAAAATGTGACCACGCCGACTGCAACGCTACTTATATCGGACAGACGGAAAGGGCTTTCTAAACTAGATTCAAAGAACATTATAATAATAAAAGCACATCTTCAAAATTCGCAGAACATATCTAAATAATCACGTCCCGCTTGACAACAATGAACTTAAACCCTTGCACATAGAAAAAAAGGGCCTTAGATTAAATTTACTTGAACAATTAGAAAACAATATAAGAACCAATGACCCTAATATAACATTAATTAATAAAGTAAGGAAAATTATTTATTCCCCGCTTCTAAGTATGTACACAAAACCTAAACAATATAACACATTTAAATAAATTAATAACTGCTACATCATTATTAAACAATTAAGATAACTTTAATGTGGGGAAAACAGATTTCAAAATACCCCCACAGAATATGAAATCTATTGTCACAATTATTTTTATCAGTAAATTGGTTTAACCGGTAATAAATCATTTTAAATTGGGAGGGGGTAAAATAGAATCATATTAATAAGTCGTCTAAACGTGGCTAAACCACAGTTTGAAAATGGCCTTGAAAGCCGAAACAGCTGTAACAATAACAAAAACCAAAAAATACTTGCAGATAAATTTGATTAAAGTTAAATAAAAAAAAAATTGAATGGAGTTCTACGAATTAAACACAAAAAAATAAAGAAATAAAAAAATATAGCCTATTTATGGTATGGGTTTAACCCCCCCCCCTTATCAGCAATGTAGTGCTCACAGATTACATTTCTGGAAAAAACAATAATTTTTTTTCATATCCATAAAAAATTGTCTGGTCCTTCTGGTTTAAAAAAAATGGTTCGATTCCTTAGGGCCTTTCTGTGGAGGTAAAAAATATTTTTATTGTTACGAATGTTTGCATTTTATACATTATGCCATAATAGCCTTTAAAACCTCTTGTTGGAAGCATATTTTCATAACCCTTATGCGGACCGTTTTTAGCCGTTCGTATTTTTGACAGCTGTCAATTGTGTAATGAAAAAATATTATTTGTTTTCACGTAGAAACTAGAAACGTAAATACAAATTAATATCACGAGAATATTTTACAGTTATCATCAGCTAACTTCCACGAACTTTCAGCAATAAAATACTATAGTTTCATTCAACAGTTCTAGTGTAATTTGATTTAAATACATGTTTTATTATGTAGATTTATAATCTAATCACCTAACTTCAAGAATAACATACAAAATGATTGTAAATAACAAAAAGTATGCTACTGTCCACCCTGGAAATAATATCATTAATTTTGGAAAAGAAAATGGGAAGGATGATTTATCGTATATGGTGAAGGAATCCGTAGGAAATGTTGACTTTTACAAATGCAAAAAATGTCCTTATTTAGCATTATCCGTGAAGGATATCAAATTCCACTGGCAGACTCTTCACATTCCTTCAGAATCAGAAAACAAAAAGAAAGAAAACAAAAGTATCAGGATAAAATGCCCCGGTTGTTGTGGAATATTTCACCTGGAGAGCAGTCTGACGGTACATCTCCGGAGCCACCACAAAATGGCCCCCAAAGACATCCCCAAACTGGTGTTCAGTTTGGTAAAAGAAGCGGAAAGAAAAAAGGAATACATTGAAAAGCTGGACGTTGTTATTGGTAATTTTAAATGCGAAGATCAGACCCCTTTCGAAGGCACCGTCATTGCTTCTGTGATTGAAGTTCCACCAGACCCCATAATAAGTGAAAGTGATGTACAAATATTCAACCATGAAACTTACGGGGGCACCTCGCAGACATTGAATTTATCAAACGACGAAATAAATTTAAATTTGGTAGAAAATGCATCCAGACAAATGTCTCATCCGGAAGGTCTCATTTCTCACGGTATTCAAAACAGCGGGGAAGTGTTTCTTCTCCGTGGACAGCATTTAATTAATACATCCGTATTAGAGGCCAATCTCTCCCACGCTCAGACTCACAAACTTGTAGATGTAATGTCTAGTGTTCCAGATGTTAAAAAATCACCGCCTAAAAAGACAATCAATAACAATATATCGAAGAAAAGCCAGTCAAAAAATATTAAAAAATGTTTGCCGCTTAAAAAAAGTATATCAACAATTTGTAATAATAAAAAAGCCGTCTCTGGCGAGTTAAACTCTTTATTGCCAGTCAAACAAAAGTGTAATATTGAAGGATGCAGCGCCAAATTAGTATCTGATGAAAATATGGCCTACCACTTAACTTGTCATCTGAATAGCACAAATGAGCTGTTTTGTGCAGAATGTAAAAAGCCTGCAATGTCAGTGGAATCCCTACATTCACATTTATGGATTCACCATAAAATCGACCTAGAAATGCAGAGCTGCGATCAGTGTTCGTATAAAACATTCAAAGTCAGCCGACTGAATAAAATTCACAAAAAAATACACTCAGAAACAAAGGCGTACAACTGTGAAGTCTGTGCCAAAAATTTCAAGAATTCCAAACAGCTGGCCAATCACAAGATCTCCCACAGAGAAACGCCTCTCGCAAGATCTTCGTGTGACATTTGCAACAGAGATTTCAAAAGTAAACGGTATCTTCTGGCGCACAAGAGAAGTGTTCATCAGAAGGAAGTCAGCTTTTACTGTGAGAAGTGCGAATATGCCACGGCCACTAAACATTCTCTCATTCTGCATTCTAAATCGCATTCAGGTACCGCACCACATGTGCCATATTAACTAATCATATTATTACTTTTGCTATGGGATTCATTCCACAATATATTGTATTGTTGCCTTCCTTCCCAGATATCTGAGTCTTCATCACATCAATGTGGGACATTGGTACTATGTATGGATGAACTATTCATCCTATAACTATTCATTCTTTCCGCTAACAGCTGCATGCATCTCCTGCGGTGGCGGGCAGTACACTTTTCAGTACGGAATTTACTCTCAATCTTAGGGGGTATTTCACCATCCTCTCGATAAGCTGTAATATCCTATAATAATAGGATAGCCATAGAATAATGTACATTTTATATTAGCGGTACATTTTATATCGGCTATGGAAGCCTAAATGTTTGACCTTCTTTTGGCAGAACCCTACTCCTACAAACAGGGCCCAATAGAGGGTTCTAGGCTAACATACCGATAGCGCCACCCCTCCCAATCTGACATCTCATATAAAACTTAAAAACTATAAGTAGGTACATAGACGAGACCAATATCGACCTACTGAAAGCTTCCATATGTAGTCTGCGAACAGTAGCGCCATCTCTACTTGGAGAAAATGAGTAATTATATTCTCATGGAAGGTTTTGGAGTTTTGTATTAATTTATTATTTCATTTTCATGATAAATTATCCACACACAAAAAATACAGAAAAAACATTGTAATTGTTTGTTTTATTTATACAAAAATATGCAGGCTAATTTTTTTATATATTAACATAATGGATAGTTACCGAGAGGATAGTGAAATACCCCCTTAGTATAATACAAATGTGTTATTATACTAACTGCAATATTGAAAACCCTTTTAAAGGTTGTTACTCACTATTTTACATGCATCAAACCATAACCAATAAAGTTTGTTTCAGATGATAAGCCCTTTGAATGTGACCAGTGCGCATTCAAGACGGCAATCAGAAGTTCTTTGCGACGTCATCTCCAGATACACACACAGAACAGGCAATACAACTGTGAGCATTGTGCATACGCCTGCATACAGACATCCTCGCTAAAGAGACACTTCTTATCCAAACATCCCGGCGTCCAATTTGACCGCCTGCACTTGTGTCCGTTATGCTCTTATAAAACTGTCAATAAAGATAACTTCACCGTGCACATGTCCACCCATACTACCGACGCTCCACGACAATCAATTCCACAGACAGCCAGAGTGGAAGTTATTAAACCAGAAGACGACAAGTCGCCACCGGCCAAGATGGAAAACATTGAAGTTATTAATGATTTAGTTATGAACAGTTCCCATTTCTTTTCTTCAAACACAGAAGGAATAGAGATTATGTCAGACGTAGAGAATGATAAATCTGAAGTTGAGACAGCCAATACTGCGCTTAATCCCGAACACAATGCTTCCAGTCGTGAAATTATTAATTTACTTCATCAAGAGTCTGATGATTTATATTACAATTTACCGGAAGATTCCGATGAAATCAGTCTTGTTACAAAAAGCATCAAAGACATTCTTAACTCTGCAGCAAATAAGGTCAAGAAAAGCCAGATGTTACAACAATGTATATCCACTACGAATATTCAGACGGCCAGTAAAAACCCAACCTTTCCTATTATTTTAGTAAAGCCAAGGTCTCAAATGTTTTCTGAAACTGATAACATCAATTCCATTGCATTACGCAGCTTTACACCCCAACTGTTAAACATACCCTCGCAGAGTAACCACTGTGAGGCCAATGTGAATGACAATCTTCCAAGAAAGAAACCCAAAATTTCAGTGAAAAGTAATCTAATTCTGAAGGGGCCAGATAACGTAGATAGTTTTAATTTACAAGCTCAGGGAAAATCTCGCTTTTCTTTGCTGAATCTACCATTGTCCACCGATGAACACAATGCTATGCAATATCACACTACAATCAATACCAATAGTTCTCAAAATGACAACATATTACCAGTTTCAAAATTAATCTCAAGGGACCCATTCATGTCCGATAACACAGTTTTACCCAACTACCTTTTGACGTCTAATTTCTTCTCCAATCTGCACGTGCCTAATATTTCAAACGATACGCTGCTTATACAAGCTCCTTCTGATGCCTCTTTAAATAAGGCACAAAACTTGAGGAATAACATATCGACACCTGTAGAAACAAATCAGCCTTCTGATTTATCAGACATAAAGGTAGAAAATAAGCCTTATATTCCCCCGCAATCGGAACTGAGTTGTACAAGCTTAAATGACAACGCTTCCTTAATATATGAAATACCGAAACACACAATACCTATTAAGTTTGAAAACAAGTCTGATATCATGGGTTCTTATATCTACCAAGATGGATTGTACCAGGATAATGGGAATGCTTTGAATCAAATGCAAAATGTATCCATCATTGAGGAGCTCCCGGCCTCATTTGAGAATTCCAGCGGAGCCATTAATCCTCACGGAGACAACCCTTACCCTTACGGTGACGCTTTTGTTGAAATGTTAGACGAGGATGAGATAATAGTCGTCGACGACACATCGTGCGAAATGAAGTCCATACCGAATTTCGCTGACGATTCCAACTTTGGATTACAAGAAAGCCAACAATTTTATAATTATCATGTTCAAAACATGCCCATACCGCTTATTTCCAATTTGGAAGTAGGTAACAAAAGCATTAAGCATGTCAAAGAAAAGCCCAGAATCATTTCTGAAGTTCACATCAGCAGTGACAAAAGCAAGATCATGAATTTCGAGGCTGTTAAAAATTTGGGTTTGAAACTAGAATTTCCTTCCATTCAAAATATAGAATGGACATTGGCTTTATTGAACGATCAACATGAAAATAAGGGTTAGGTTACACAAAGATGCTTTGAGATCGATATTAATTTATTTATTATAATATGTACCTAGTACATATGTATAATATTTTGTGTAAATACTTACTGGGACTTAATACTTAAAAAAAATTGTAAATGCAATTATTTATTTTCATTAAAATCAAATACGATTTTTTTTGTTGTTAGGTATCTACTTATTTTATATTTTGCTTTACCTGAAGAAGGCATTGTCAAACTGTCTATGTACTGAACTTATTAAATAATAATACAAATATATTATAAAGAAGTTTACAAAATATACAAAAATATATACACTTTGAAATAAATTATTGTCAGAAAAGATTTACAATAATATAACCTTATAGAAATAGGTTTAGTTTATACAACCAAAAATAATGCGGAGATTTCATACATTCTTACCATATTTTAGTTGTTTACCAATAATTTAAACAAATATTATGTAAATACAGTCAAACTTGGTTATAATGAGCGCGAGGGGACCAACTAAAAATGCTCCAAATCGGATTTTTAAAAGTTGTATGTACCTACCTAATTATTATAGTATATTTTCAGAATACGAGTAGGTACATATTACCTATTAACAAAATACACTTTTTATTACTCAAATTTAGATTTTTCTTTCACACTTTTCAATTTCCTCTTTAAAACAATAAACGCGTTATAACTATCATCACCTGGTTCAAAGATTCCAACAAAAATATCACTAAATTGTGTATCTTTTTATCTAGTGATGCACAACCCGCGGCCCCAATCTTGAGGCCCGCATGTCAATTTCTTACGGGCCACTTGGCTATAGAGAAAAACCTAAAAGATTGGGGTAATTCTTGAAAACCCGGGCTGAGTTAATTTACGCTGCATTTTCTAAATGGAACCAAATTTGAAGAACCGGTTTGTATAAAACAAAATTCAACAGAAACCTTAACTCTTGAAATTCACTGTCAACCCCGTCCCCCTCAACGAAAACAAAAAAAAAATCGTTGTAATACAAAAGATGTAAAAAGGGAATAAATGTGCTAAGCTCAAATTTCGCAGATTTTATGACAATTTTACATTATGCCCCATGGATAGCAAATGGTTCACATAGCCGAAAATCTTACACAGGTAGAAAAATATGAATCCGTCCCCGACGGGATAGGAAATTCCCGCCCCTTTGTTTGTTACTATATACTTACTTGGAGAATAATTTCCAACTACTTTTCAGACTCATTCACGTATTCAGAAATTGTGTTGAAAATAATTTACTCGGTATATTAGGGAATCGACCTCGTTATAACAGTCAACAATTATATGAATTATAAATAGCTATTACCGTGATCGTTATATAACCAAGTCCGACTGTATACAAAAATTTCTTTCCCAATATTTTACCAACAAAAATAAAATATATGAAATTTGGAATAAATTTTAAATGTCAAAAGAGTAACTATTATTTTATTTGTATCCTACACCAGTGGTCGGCAAAGTGCGGCTCCGGAGCCGCATGCAGCTCTTTGGCTCCTTGGCCCGGGCAAGCGCATTGCGCCGAGGGAATAGACCCCCACACACGTATACTTTGGAGCGACGGTATCATTCGCCGCTTCAAGCTGCCTGACTTACTGAAACTTTCCAAGAATATGCAAAGACATTGTTCGCATTAAGTGTTCGTCAGTCATTGTCATGCTTTAAATTTATAAAGACCTTGTTATATTATTGTTTATCAACGAATAAATCTTAATTAAGTGTGAAATCAAGTTTTATTCAGTGTACACGTAATTTAATGAAGGTCTAAAGTTATAATAAAGGTTTACTAAATTAAAAAAACAGGTTTGGCTCTCAGAATTTTTTTAAATCGTTGTAACGTACATATTTGGCCAATAACTTTTTGCCGACCACTGACCTACACATAACATATCGTCATCGCATATGTGTAGGAATTGTAGAAGCAAAATCAATACTTAATTTTTTTTTGTACTTAGAATTGTATTCCAACTAATAATATCAATGTTGCGTAAAATAATTTTGCATGGATTTTTTTCTATGTAAATGTGGGTGCTGCAAGTCCGGGTACTGGTAGTGTGATGACACAAGATAAGTGATATTAAAACTATCCAGGCTGCAAATTTGTATGCGTGCTAAGAGTATCCGGTCGCGTCCGAATGCAGTTTTTGACTCAGTTATCGCCAGAGTTCCGAGTTATCTGGCCGGGTGCCTTTAAGTAAACATACCACATCCGGCCGGGCTTTTTGGCAAATATTCAATCATTCAGATTAACATAACCATTATTTAAATTGAGGTTATTTAATTTTGAATATGTTAGAATGATTCTTTAAGATTTTTTCAAAATAAAACAATGCATTTTGCAGTTAGTTTTATTTTTGTTGTTCTGCTATTTTCGGGCTAAAAGTCGCACACGCCACGCTTGCGCGGCAACTGAAGTGCTTGTTGATCTCTCGCCATATAAAAACTGTTTGTTATACAGCAACGATTTTGGGAGGGTGTGTGAATTTTAAATCCCACTTGACTCTAAACTTAACACCTCACGAACAGGACACGTAGTTTAGATAGGATAAATATGCAAACCAAAGACAAACACAGTTCGGACTTGGCCGATTAGCCTAAAATATCTACACGAACGGAGTTCGTACTCAGCCGGATGAGGATAGAAGTTGCTTAAAGTGCAGGCAAACTGGAAGAAAAATGCATACCGAACATGGTCCGGGCACGGCTTAGAAAGTGTTAACACTTTTGTTGGATAAAAAAGTGTCATTCAAATTCAAATATATGTACTTTGCAAAAATAGTATGAAATTAATATTAAATATAAATAATATCACATCTTATACCACTCTACAGTTCAATTGTTATGGTATGTACACAACATTCACAAATATACTTTGTGATAATAGAATCTTATCTATACAGGGTGTCCGGAAACTCGTAGTACAAGCGGGAAACTGCTGAATCTACATCACATTTGGAGTCGATTTTTTAGTATATTTTTTTTTGATTTGAGCTTTCGTTATCGAGTAAATCGAGTTAGAAGTTGATTTTTTTTTTTTTTTTTTTTAATCAAATTCTTATAAATTATTACTGAAGATATCGAGTAAAAACCAATTAAGTACCCAACTAATTAAAACTATTTGAAAGTAAAACAAATGAAGAAACTTGGATTTGAAGCATTATTTTGAAATCACCCTTCATTTAATCCGTTGTAATCATAAAATATTTCTGCTCTGCAGGGTTAAAACATCTGTTGTTCAACCCTAAACACCAGAAAAAACTTTAACCCTAAAATAGCAGAAAAATATATTTTTTTTGTTTTTTTTTTTTTTTGTGAAAATGCTCAAATCAAAAAACTTAATGTTTATTTGGGTTCCCCATGTGGTGTAGATTCTCCAGTTTCCCGCTTGTACTACGAGTTTCCGGACACCGTGTATAAATAAAAATGATAGTTTGTTCAAAATCTTAAATCTGCGAAAGTTCTTCAATGATGTGACAGATAAAAACAGCGTCATATGTTGGACCTGAAAACAACACGTGCTATTGTTTCTCTATCTGCACAGACATACTGAGCCACAGCAAAGCGTGGCGGGGTACAGCTAGTAATATAATAAATCTCTCCAGTACTAGACTATGGCCTAGGTGTCAAATTGGAATAATTTTGAATCAAATATTTTATTGCTGCTATCCTTTTCGTTTTTCTCAGAATGTACACTGAGTCACATAGCCCATATTTGTACTCAGAGTCACATAGCCCATATTTGTACTCAGAGTCGCATATCCCACATTTGTACTCAGAGTCACATAGCACATGTTTGTACTCAGAGTCACATAGCACATGTTTGTACTCAGAGTCACATAGCACATGTTTGTTCTCAGAGTCGCATAGCCCACATTTGTAGTCACATAGCACATGTTTGTACTCAGAGTCACATAGCCCATATTTGATGTGTAACGATGATATTACAAGTTACACCTTTTGAAAATCCATATCATAAACTTCTTCATCAACGGTTTTGGACAAGAACCTCCTTCAAATGCCTCCTGCTTTTCATTTGAGAAGAGTTAATCTTTACTTACAGACGGGACGCACAATGCACGAGAGCCGCTCCCAACTAGCAGTCAAAAGAACAAATGACTATAATGGTGAATGTTCAAGTATTTATTAACTTACTTGCTAGTTAGGAGAGAGGCATTGTGCCCGTCCATATGAAGATAATGAAAAAAAAGTAAGACAAACTTTCCCCGGTAAAAAATAACCTGACAATATTTTATCTCATAAAAAGCTTTGTTTTTATAATGTTTTAAACTTAATCCATTTAATTAATAAATACTGTAAAATCATTTTATTGATTGACCCGTAGATAGACAGCTATGAAGTCTTTAGTGTGTCGCACTTCTTGGGAATCCCTGAGGTTCCACTCGTCTCCGAGGTTGGGATTAAACGGCGTTGGCTCGGTGTGGGTGTTCCTCCCTTCTCCAGGGCCAATAATAAATATCATATCACCATCAAAGTGCTTGATATAGTCTTCAAACGCTGGTCCATTGTTGAAATAGCAGAAGAGGAGGGCTTGAGACCGGGCTCTGAGAAGATGTTGGGTTACTGGGTCGTCTTCCAGATGGAATTTAGCTAAATGCAATGGAATAAAAGCCTTGGGGGCGTATTTGCAATCCCACCATGCGCCATCGACTTCTAAGCCAATTACATTTATGCCTGCAATCAAACAACCAAAAGAAATATTATTATGTGGTGCGTTTACATAAAACGCTCAAGACAATTTAGTAAGTATGTAAATTGTTATGACTGAATTTCTCTACACACACAAACATTAATTGTAATATGAATTCTGTTGCTTTAATCAAAAAATTTAATAATCTGAAGTTCAATTTTCACATTGCTTTTGTGCAACATCATCTCCATAATTACAAATCAAAAATCAAGTACTTTATAAAAATATGCCACTGAAAAATGCTGTCAATTAATCTGAGATATTAAAGAAAATGTCAGCTGATTAACGCTACTCTACTTCTGAAATTGGTATATTCGGCGCCTTAACTTTGGACAATCAAGATGTGGAGCCATATTTTAAGATTTCGATAATGTTAACAAGTTAAATTTAAAAATACATATATTTTAGAAAATTGCTTTTAGGGAACCAAATCTATAATTTCGGAACAAAGCTCTCTTGGAGAAATTATGTACTTTTAAAAGCTTATTTCATAAAATGTTTAAGACTTTAATTAATGAATTATTTAGCTCACCTAATGCTTCCATTAATATCCATTCCAATAACCCCGTCCCACAGCCAACGCTGATAACGTTTTGACAATTATTATTTTTTAATGCATCACCGATAAAGGTAATATTTTCCTCACTGGGAAAGACCCAAAGCAATCTGGAGTGGTCATTGTCGTCACTGCAATTATTTATTATTTTCCTCCAATTCTTTTCTTTGTGCAAATCCATCACACTGTTAACATAGTCTTCTTCGGCCATTGCAAAAAAATCACAAATTTTTAAACTTAAATTGAATAACAATAAATTATAAAATATCCTCCGATTATTTGGTATAAACTTTGGTGAAACTTGCTACAACTGAAGGTGTGCTTTTAAAAAAAATGGTCTACATGTAGTCTCTATTTAGCATTCCACAGTTCAATAGGAAGCAATGAAAAAAATACAGAGACGAATTCAGCTGTGTGTGGGAACTAATCCTTAGTTATCATTGAGCTGATGTTGAATTCCGGATGGGCCAAGAGAAGTGTAACCTCGTCCAAATACTTTGGCAACATTTAGATTTTTAATTAGAAAACTAGAATGTTAACGAGGAATTAAATACATCTTGAGAGAACTATGCATGTTGCAATGTTGTATAAATTAAATAAACTTTAGTAAATATAATTTTAGAATAACTAGAAAAAAATCATTTAAATAAGAGAAAGGGAAACACACAACTTCTTTTCTAAATGATCTTTACAGATATTCTATTGGCATTGTTTTTTGGGACACCTCACAAGATAGCCCCTAACTGTAAAGACAGGGGAGCTATGTCGCCACCCGGTTGGGTAGCGGGTTAAGGTAGGGGCTGTAGGAATGGATTTATTAATGCGGGACTTGAGATGATTGCATGAAGGAGGAAGAACGGATGCCCGTAGCTCGATCCACGTACGAGCCGACTTACACAAATTGACCTGAAGAAACTACACATTCTCCTCATGAAGCCAGCATCAACTGTGAACGGGTGTCCACCGGTGCACCTGGGATCAATGCTGCTAGCTCCTTAGAGCAGGATCCATTAAAATACCTGTGTAACAGACTCAGCATGCCCAAATTGCGTCTGTGCTTTGGAGATGGCAATAGGTCTGTTAATAATGGATTGTCACAGACGGACCGCCCTCCTTTGCACAGAATCAAGTATCGTAGGGCTCGAGTCCAGAGGTGGCTCCCAAATTCAATTGTTGGGCGTATTTCAGATTTGTATAGGATTAGCAGCTGGTCACTATTGAGAATCGGTCAGCTCTATACAAGATGCGCAGCTTCTCGGAAGCCGCTTCTATGGAGCCCCGATACTTTAGTCAGTCTGATATATTTAATCCTTTATTGGGGAGGGTGCTTCCATCAAATTGCACCAGACAGTCATTGAACTCCTTCTTTGGCGAAAGAAGGTCTAGGTTGGCCTTACCTCAGGCACTAACCTTCTCGAGGTGGTGGTCAACTTTTGTCTCAAAACTTCCCGAGCTGTACGGGCATCGTAAGTGGAAGGGGGTTTGTCCAAAAGATGAACTTTGTGAATAGTGCTGTCGTCAGCGTAGCAACGAATTGGTGAACATTCTATGAGATTGTTGATGTGCAACAAAAACAGAGATGGTGGCAGGACAGATCTTTGTAGTACCCCCGTATTGATTTGGTGTGGAGAGGAAAAAGAGCCGTCAACTAAGGTTTGATTGATCTTCCCTTGAGAAAGTCCGCAATCCAACTATTCAGGGTTGGATGGATCCCATACGATGGTAACTTCCCGACAAGCGCCCGGTGTCGGACCTGCCCCCAAATATGCGTCATATGTCAGAGCAGATCGTCACAGAATCGGTTTTGTCAAACTCCATATTACCGGATGTTGTCATTCTCGTGGTATGTGAACATTGTGAACATGTTATTAACAACCCTTTCCAATACCTTTCACAATATGGAAGTGATGGGCTATGGGGCGGTAATCTAGGCGGTAGTTTTACCTGGTTTTTTTATTATTATTTATCTCTATGCCTTTTGTCAAACTGAAATTTAATTACTTCAAAATTATTATTTTCGCTTCATTATCTTCATCTTCTATATTCATACTTGAATTGTATAGTCATTTTCATAATATTGTGTAAACAAAAACCTAGCTAACAACTACTCGGTAATCTCAACACAGGCGTTTCACACCTTATTGTAATAAAATGTAATGTAGAGATTGAATAAATTCAACTTGCCGAGTAGTAGTTAATCAACTACTTGTATTTCATTTGCAATTAGTAAGCAATAATTTCGCAATGAATGAATGAATGGTTTTGTCTGAATACAACTCTGCATTTTTTCAAGTTATCATATTTTGGCAGTGATTCAAGGTGCTGTTATCTTTCAGAAATTAATGTGAGATTTATTTCCTAACTCAAATATGACGTCAGCGGCTTTGGCTTGGCATACTATCCAATACAGCGTGTATAAATAAACACACTTTTATGGAATCACCCGTACGACATCAATGAAAGTAAAAATAAATAGGCTGTCGAATAGATCACTATACTTTTGTGCCAAACAAATAGAATTACTTAAGAGGAGAGAACGCCAATCTAGATGGTCTCCAGGTGTCTTCAAAATTCGCTAAAAACAATGTTCTGATATGATTCTGCCCCCCTGTAATCTCTCTTTTTATTTTATGCGTAATTTATGAGAAAAAGGCTAAAGTTACAGCAAAGCCATCAGCGGAATGTCTTTATAAATAGGTAATAAATATATTGATATCAAACACAGACTAAAACAGAATCTACTAAACTGAACTATACAAAAAAACACTATCTTACTTATTTTAAAATTATTAAAAAAAAAAAAAAAATTATACTACATGATATACGTTCATAATTAAATTCATATGTAACTTTGTTGTAATATTAATTTTCTTATAATTAAATTATAATATGTAAATGAAATCCTCAGCACGGGAGATCCCAGTGAGGATATCATTATCTCTATATTTTACTAAGAAAAGAAGACAATAAATCATTATTATTATTATTATATTAATTTCCTAGCACAATAAACCAATAGTTTAACAAATAAACTTAAAATACGTTTCCCATTTCGTGTCATTCGTACAGTGAAATAATATTTTTTTATAATTTTGATAAAAATTACACTTTGTTTGAAAACCACAATTGTATTGAACAAAGTTACTACCCGCATTTGTCTGTTTGTGCGCTAAGTTCTTCTAAACTATGCAACGGAGTTTGATAGGGTTTTATACATAATAATACACGGATACTATATTTGTTGAAAGAACAGAAAAGTAAAGCAACACTGGGTACACGTCTCTCGTATTAGTACTCAATGTGGTTTTCAAACTAAATATTTGTAAAAGTTAATATTTATTTAGTCTTTAATTAGAATGCCTGACCAATCACAAGAGCGATGGAGATTTCCGTTTTCGATTTGATTGAATCGTACCTCCAAATATTATTACTGAAACATATAACTGCTTTTTTAGTTTAGCCAATGAATCCACCTAGATTCCTACATTTATCCCAAATCATTAAATTTAAAATTCATTTTAATTCTTAAAAATCACAAACCTAAATTTGGGTAGTTATCGCTCGCGTAGCTATATCTAGTACGACACACATGCCATGTTTAGAAATGTTATTACACAATAGTAGGTAAATATTATTATTCCAATAAATTAGTTTGTATTGCTCCACATTACTTTAGAATTACTTATTAGGACTTGAGAGACATATAAAACAATATACATATTTTAATTCCAATATATTTATTGATTTGCTTGTAAAAAGTACACCCTTTGCTTTATAAAAGTTATGTAAATGAATGTATGTATTAGTTGTCACATGTATAATTTATAAATAAAAACATCTGTACCCAACACACAATAACAATTTTAAAATTCAGTAGGAAACTACAAACTGGCATCACAAAGAAAAAGCCAATCCATTTTAGTTAGTTACTATAAAATAGGTAAATCAATTTAAAATGTAGGTTTGAATATCGCTACTTGCCAGTCAAGTTTCAAATATTCATTAAATTTTCTCTTATTGAAGATCTAATAATGTGTTCATATCACAGTTTTAATACATTGTTAACCCCCTGCACTAGAGTTTTACGCAATATGTCACTATTTTTTAAGATATTGAATTATATGTTTCTAATTTCTATGAAATTACTCTCCAAACCCCTTCGGATCTCCATTACTTTAAAGAGTAGAGAACCTCTACTACAACATCAACATTCTTTAAACCCCCTATTATTTTTAATATTTTAAAAGGCACTTAAACATTCCTTAAATAAATAAAATGTGTTTTAGTATGTAAAAAGCTTCTCGAATAATATTCAGTCAGTGTACGAGAGGACGTGGAGGAGATAGGTTATTAATTTTTCGCTGCAAAAACATTTTTGTAAACAAGTAGGCACATCAGAAAAAAGGTCATAATAACGGTTAGCCGTTACGTTATTATGCATCATGGCATAGTCAAGTTGATATTTTTACAACATCCGAAATCGTAAGAATATTAACACACTTCGGCCGGGAAAGGTAGTTCTACACGTTCGGTCGATTGACGCTTAATTTGCTCATTTCAATGGCAGAAAAAACGGAATTATTCAATGTTTTTATATTAATATTATAAACCAATCTCTTTATAAAGGTCCCAACTATATGTAAATAATTATCGAATCGTCTGTTATGCAAGCCTGTTTTTTATATTTATTTTCGTGCCTTTCGTTTACATCGGTATTTTAACAAAAGGATAGTGTATTATTTGTTATTGAAATAATTCAATTCCTGAAATAAGGGTTTTTATACCGTGAAACCCGATTCGAATCTCTTTCTCTGTTCCGCACCCACTCAACTAAATGTGTAAGCGAGCGAGAGATGTCAGGCGTATTTAAAGAAAGCCAGTATGAGAAAATACCGATATGCGGACGGTAATAAACATATTACAAGGTTAATTGAGCAGCTTTTCAAATAATATTCGATTTTCGTTTAGTACTTTTATAGCTTGGGTATGCTTAATTACTACGTAGAAATTTTTATTATTTTCGAAGATATAGAGATTTAAAACAAATTGAAGAATTTTCACCCAGAGTCAGGGTAGCGTCAGTGCAAAAAATACCTTGCCGAAATGTGTTAAGTGTTTTACTATCTTCTTTTTTGGTAACAAATAGATATAATGATATCCCCACTCAGACTGAAACCAATGATTGTGTAAAGCAAACATTTTCCATAAGGATTGGTATGGAATAAGATTTACTGAAAGTGTCACATTTAGCCTGTTGTATTTTTTAAAGCCAAGTATTTTAAAATTACTTTGGATAGCCACACCGAGTAGGGGTTAGCGGGGGTTGCATTCGGTGTGGGCGGATAGACAGCTATATGAACTACATTTTGCCTCACTAAAGAAAAAAAAATATATGCATGCAGCCCGTATAGCGTTGTGCCTTTTTGACAAATATCCATAACCACCAGTAACAAGAAGTGGAGGCAGGGCCGGCCCTGTGCTGGCGCAATGGAGCAGTCTGCTCCGGGCGCCGACTTGCCACAAGCCAAGGAGCTACTAAGGAACCAAGGCGCTGATAATACCTAACCTACCCTGAATCTGCCGGCCGGGCCTGAATCGAGGTGAACAAAATAAATAATGTTTACAATTTTCATGATTTTTATTGTTGCACTTTTGTAGTGTCGGGAAGGTTACACAATATAGATTATGAGGTTGGCACCATTGTTGGAGTAATTTTAAATAAATACCTCCTTTAGAAATTATTAAGTACACAGGTAAATGATAAATTGGACTTGCAGTGAAATTTATGACATAAGAATGATAAACTTCCCAAAAAGAGGTAAATGAAGGTAGCTTAGCTAACTAATTTAATACATATTTTATTGAAAGCATCCCTCAAATTTAAAAGTTCCATGATTCCAGGAAACTAATTATAACGGCCAATTAAATTCAAACACAACTCACACAACAATCAACTACTTGATTGATGGATACAACAATATATCTCGCAGGTGTAACTACGCTGTCCTAGTTCTTGTATGTTCAATAGACCTTTTTTTGCAAAACTGAGTTATGAATGCCAATATGTTCATTAGCCTATTGCGCATTAATGAAGCTCAAAAAAAAAATATTTTTTGGTTTTTAAGTGACATTTTCAGCATTTTTCGAGTGCCAATATACACTCACGGAAAAATGTTTTAGTTCTTATTTGTTCAAACTCCCGGATATTGAACATTCAAACACTCAACGTTATGAATATAATATTTTTTAAAAAGCTCATAGATATTTGTTCAACATCCCGCCGAACGTTGAGGTCTTGAATGTTCAATCTTCACTTTCAACCAATCAGGAGCCGGCTAGTTAAAATGTGCGGCCATGTTGATTTTTAGTTGTTTTCTAACAACGAAATTGTTCCACTAAAAATACGTTTAATTGGGAATATTATCCTGTTATTGAACTGAAAAATTACTTCACCAACTCCAGAATTATAAACCTTAGACCAGTAGCTCAAATAGAAAGGTAAGTCTTAAAATTATGTCATTCATAGGCTTTTTCACCATATTTTACATGTACTTCTTGAATTTACTAGGCAAATATACAGGATGCTTCATTTATTATTTATTTATTCAATTATTAATTAATTATATTAGTGCATTAAAACTTATTTTTATTCAAGAAATACAACAAAAGAGCCAGGACATGGAAATGTGCAAGAAGTCGACTGTCCTCATAGTCTGATTGAAAGACATCTACGACACATATTTAGTCCGTTAACACTGCTGAGATCGCTGATGAAAACGAAGTCCAAATCTTTTAATTTTGAATTCATTCAATTAAAAGTTTCCGATTTTTTGTTTTTTAGTCACATAAAAAACAGTAAACATATTCTTATGTAGGAACTACAATAAAACCAACTAGGCACACGACAAATAATAATAAATGTAATGTTAAATAGCGCACACCCATAACCCAAATCGCGGGATATTATTATTTTGCTGAAAGTATTTAAAAAAATAATATTTTACTCACGTTAATCAACATAAATAATAAGCTCACGGCAAATAAGACCTTCCAAAAGAAAAAAATCTTTCTAAAGTAAGTAAACTTTAAAAATTACATTTTTCAAATGTAGGTAACGAAACAATAAATAAAAAAACAATTTTTTAACTGAAAATTGAACTTTAATAATTTTACGCATCACTTGGGATTTTTTTTTATGGAATACCGCTAACAGTCTCAACTGCTCCCAACCATCTGGAGCCAGTGAGACTATGGAATCCCCAATTGGGGTATATTAGTATATTGTGAGGCTGAAGGTAGTGTGGAGGGGAAGGAGATGGAGAGGAGAGAGAGAGGAAGGAGGAGGAAGGAGATTCAGATCTGATCACCAAACACGGCTAAAGCCATTTCAATTCTAATGGTGGTCTTCCTCTCTGGAACATGCCGCAAATAGACTATATGTTATTTTAAATGAATAATTTGTGAAATAACATAAATGAATCAAATAAAATTTACTTGCGCACGCCGAGATTTGAATCCGCGACCTCCAGATTTCTAGTCAAGAGTACCCCTAGACCAGAGGCCGTAATACGTACGATGTAAGAATATTTCACATCACGCATGCACCGACAATCGATAGTAGTATATTAGCGGTAGGTACCTTTGTACTTGTGCATCGTTTTCAAACTTACAAAATATTTGGATGATTTATATGTAGCAGTTTTTGTGAAAAATCAACTCAAGGACTCTGTTTGTATATTTTAAAGTAATACTTTAAGTCAACTACTAACTAAGATAAAAGTAAAGTGTTTGAAATCTGAAAATCACCCTTTATATAAAATTTAACAAAAAATACCTCAAACTTATGGGAGCCGAATTGTTCAATCTCCAGACGATATGTTCAATATCCAAAATAATCATTCATCATTTTCATGCCATGTTCAACGTCCACCGTTAAAGTCATAATATGGGCATATTATAGCTTCAATCTTCGAAAAATGATTATTTCCTGTTACACATATGTATTAAACGAAATGACCAAAATCGAGAATGTTTCAGAATTTGCCTGTAAAAACAAAAAAAAGTCTCCTGTAAAATTTGCTAAATGGTCTATTGAACATACAAGCACTAAGGCAGCGACTAGTAAATAAATCGATAATATTTTAGCAAACCGTTTTACGCGATATACCGGCTGCAATACTACACAAACACCCTAGCAATTAGGGAGTACAACATAATACACATTCACGGTCTTTGACATAGAATAAATTGACCGGAAATGGAACGTAAAAACAAATTTACAGATAGACGAAATGCAAAACAGTTGAGTTAAAACAGGTCTTCGCTACGCTCAATCAAATAACGTAAATAAAAGGAAGGTGATCAACAAAAGCTTTGATAATACCATTCCAACATCGACCAAATTCAAACTAAATGTATTTATTATAATTCGTCTCTTTCTCTCATATGTATTATAGTGTGAGAAAGAATGACTTCCCCTTGTTTTCAACTCACTATTGTAACTTATTAATAAAATATCTGCATTATAAATATACCATTTATAAAGAATAATTGCATGTGACAGTTAAATAAAGCAATCAGTAATGGCAACTAATGCGGTCAAAATATTTAAATATAGTAAATTTGGAAGAGTATTTGAATGTTGATTTTGTGGCGATTCTACGATTATATTCAGCAAGTAGAAAACACAATTATTTCCGTCTGTTCCGGTACTGGAGGGAACAATCGATAGTATTTCTTTCGTAGTTCACCCGGTAGGCAATGATGCTTTGCACTTCCCCATGTACTAAAAATAGGTAACTACCTAATTCCTCTCACCCCCGGAATATTATTCCAATCTTCGTAAAGCTGGCCTTAATAAAACAAGAATACCGTAAGATGGCAATGCACACTAATGTTTACATAAAAATGAACATTTTGTCGAGAGAAGGCCAGAAGAAAGGAGATAACGGCCATGCGGCAGAGGGAATGTTTTGATCCATTTCCTCATAAAAAATAGTAATCAACAATCATAAAAGTTATAAAATTCTAACCTAACACCCACACCTAAAATGCATAAAATTATTTTTTATACTCTGAAATAGTCCACGTCTTATTACCTATCAAATTCAAGTATTACCCAAAACATTATTCGAGCTGTGAGCCAATCTTCTTCTCCAATGAATATCATTTGAGTGTGAAGGTGTTTGTGCTTCAGGAATAGTTTTTCCAGGAGCAGACGCATTATTTTTCTTTCCGAGAGGGACCAACAGGGGAAGCGGCAATTCTCCTGAGGAATTATCATTGAAACTGGTTTTGGCTGGGGGAAAATGGTCTGATATCGGAGCTAAAGGGGGTACACTACTTCCTGAAACAGTTTTGAGAGAATCATTTTGCACATCTACTGAGTGAGCACTTTTAGTTTCACTGTTTGTTGATGCGGATGTGAGGGTAGTTTCACTGGAACCTTTATAACTGGGAATCAGAATTTTCTTATAAAGTTCCAAGGACTCGGGCGAAAAGTAAGTTCCTTGCGAGTTTTGGTTTAAATTTCTCTGTTCATTGTGTTCCTTAACGATTTCACCATATCTGTCTTCAAATGCCAAACTGCTTGTAGTTTTTTTATTCAAAAAGTTGTTCAAATCATAGTGAACTTTTTTGTGAATGTACGTTAGTTTCCTAGAATTGCTGTCATATTGAGCGTCGGCCAACTTATCAACATATTTGTACGGTGAAACTTTGGTAGCAGGCTCAACTCTTTTCGTCGGATTTGACATTCTTCGATTAGTGAAATTGGTTTGGCTGCCGTTGGGGAACATTTGTTTGTAAACTTCGCAGACATTGATTGTCCTCTTTTGAGGTTTTGAAGAAGATTGGGTTGTAGCAGTTTTATCGCTAGCTGAGCTTTCAGCATTATCGTTTTCTTCTAATACTTCTTCGTTATTAGACATATCTTGTGGAATACACTCTGTTGTTTCATTATTCGCAGAAATGGTTAAGTTAAAAGCAGTGGATTCAGAATACTCGTTACTAATTAAGTTATTTTCTGGGTATATTTCATTGCTAATGGTTGACTGTAAGCAACTCTCTTCGTAAGCTGGAGGGTTGAAAATGACAGATTGCCGCTTGTTATTTGCTTCGATTATTTCTGACCTAGAAGGATAATCAATCAAGTTGTTGGCATTAACACCGCTATCAGCGCAGGGAAGACAAATTGGATCTGAATTAATATTATTTGTAATTATCCGGGAAGATTCTTCCTCATTTGTGGAGAATGAGTTTAATTCTTTTGGAATATAATTTTTATAATTTCTAAATTCAGATTTATTTTGGTAATAATCATCAGCAAGAGGTTGGTCATCCAAAGTCTGGGTTTCCAAAAACCCCTTAGTTGAGGCGGCAGTGTCACTATTATTACATTGAGTAGGATTGCTTTTTGAGGTTATGTTTCTGCTTTCTAATGCCGTTTTTTGTATGGATAAATCTACAGCAGAAACTCTTTTGATGACTGAATTTTGCAATTCCAATTCCAAGGGGTCAACGTCTGAATGAGTGTTTCGAAAATGGCGTTCCAAGTTATCCTTCCTTTTGAAAAATGTGTTGTCGCATACTTGGCATTGGAATTGCCTTGTGTCTGAAAAATTAAAAAAAAAACTAAATTGAGAAAAGAATAACTAAAAAGCCATGAAAAGCTATGCTAAGTATCTTCAAAATAGTAGATGCTATCAGTATTACTCTGGTGAAGATCACTTTCCCTTCTCACTCTCTTCAGACACACAATGCACCCAAATAGTAGATGCTATCAGTATTACTCTGGTGAAGATCACTTTCCCTTCTCACTCTCTTCAGACACACAATGCACCCAAATAGTAGATGCTATCAGTATTACTCTGGTGAAGATCACTTTCCCTTCTCACTCTCTTCAGCCACACAATGCACCCAAATAGTAGATGCTATCAGTATTACTCTGGTGAAGATCACTTTCCCTTCTCACTCTCTTCAGCCACACAATGCACCCAAATAGTAGATGCTATCAGTATTACTCTGGTGAAGATCACTTTCCCTTCTCACTCTCTTCAGCCACACAATGCACCCAAATAGTAGATGCTATCAGTATTACTCTGGTTAAGATCACTTTCCCTTCTCACTCTCTTCAGCCACACAATGCGCCCAAATAGTAGATGCTATCAGTATTACTCTGGTGAAGATCACTTTCCCTTCTCACTCTCTTCAGCCACACAATGCACCCAAATAGTAGATGCTATCAGTATTACTCTGGTGAAGATCACTTTCCCTTCTCACTCTCTTCAGCCACACAATGCACCCAAATAGTAGATGCTATCAGTATTACTCTGGTGAAGATCACTTTCCCTTCTCACTCTCTTCAGACACACAATGCACCCAAATAGTAGATGCTATCAGTATTACTCTGGTGAAGATCACTTTCCCTTCTCACTCTCTTCAGCCACACAATGCACCCAAATAGTAGATGCTATCAGTATTACTCTGGTGAAGATCACTTTCCCTTCTCACTCTCTTCAGACACACAATGCACCCAAATAGTAGATGCTATCAGTATTACTCTGGTGAAGATCACTTTCCCTTCTCACTCTCTTCAGACACACAATGCACCCAAATAGTAGATGCTATCAGTATTACTCTGGTGAAGATCACTTTCCCTTCTCACTCTCTTCAGACACACAATGCACCCAAATAGTAGATGCTATCAGTATTACTCTGGTGAAGATCACTTTCCCTTCTCACTCTCTTCAGACACACAATGCACCCAAATAGTAGATGCTATCAGTATTACTCTGGTGAAGATCACTTTCCCTTCTCACTCTCTTCAGCCACACAATGCACCCAAATAGTAGATGCTATCAGTATTACTCTGGTGAAGATCACTTTCCCTTCTCACTCTCTTCAGCCACACAATGCACCCAAATAGTAGATGCTATCAGTATTACTCTGGTGAAGATCACTTTCCCTTCTCACTCTCTTCAGCCACACAATGCACCCAAATAGTAGATGCTATCAGTATTACTCTGGTGAAGATCACTTTCCCTTCTCACTCTCTTCAGACACACAATGCACCCAAATAGTAGATGCTATCAGTATTACTCTGGTGAAGATCACTTTCCCTTCTCACTCTCTTCAGACACACAATGCACCCAAATAGTAGATGCTATCAGTATTACTCTGGTGAAGATCACTTTCCCTTCTCACTCTCTTCAGCCACACAATGCACCCAAATAGTAGATGCTATCAGTATTACTCTGGTGAAGATCACTTTCCCTTCTCACTCTCTTCAGCCACACAATGCACCCAAATAGTAGATGCTATCAGTATTACTCTGGTGAAGATCACTTTCCCTTCTCACTCTCTTCAGCCACACAATGCGCCCAAATAGTAGATGCTATCAGTATTACTCTGGTGAAGATCACTTTCCCTTCTCACTCTCTTCAGCCACACAATGCACCCAAATAGTAGATGCTATCAGTATTACTCTGGTGAAGATCACTTTCCCTTCTCACTCTCTTCAGCCACACAATGCGCCCAAATAGTAGATGCTATCAGTATTACTCTGGTGAATATCACTTTCCCTTCTCACTCTCTTCAGCCACACAATGCGCCCAAATAGTAGATGCTATCAGTATTACTCTGGTGAAGATCACTTTCCCTTCTCACTCTCTTCAGCCACACAATGCACCCAAATAGTAGATGCTATCAGTATTACTCTGGTGAAGATCACTTTCCCTTCTCACTCTCTTCAGCCACATAATGCGCCCAAATAGTAGATGCTATCAGTATTACTCTGGTGAAGATCACTTTCCCTTCTCACTCTCTTCAGCCACACAATGCACCCAAATAGTAGATGCTATCAGTATTACTCTGGTGAAGATCACTTTTTCTTCTCACTCTCTTCAGCCACACAATGCACCCAAATTGGGGATGCCATAGTCTCACTGGCTCCAGGCAGTACGAACTCTTGTGCGGAAACCCCGCAGGGGTAGGCAGAGAGGACGGACCGCCAAACAACTCGGTCTTGGCACACACTTCTTGCCTCATTCACATTCATACATACTCTTCTATTATTCTGACTCTTGACATGGCCCGACTCGAGTATCTGATTCACTTGATCGTGCCATGTCTTCCTCGGGCGTCCCCGACTTCTGCTACCATTCGCATTTGCATCATATATCCTCCTTACACTCCTATCTTCGCTCATTCGCTCTACATGCCCAAACCATCTAAGCGTCCCTTTCTTAATCTTACTCATTACGCTTACATCAGCCTTGCACTCTTTGCGGATCTCCACATTCCTCACACGATTAAACATGGTTTTACCACACATACGCCTCAGGCATCTCATTTCAACAGCATTCAATCTACTTTCATCCTTTTTTTGCCAGTTCCACGCCTCACTTCCATACATCAGGGTAGGTACCAGCAATCCGTTGTGGACTGCTAACTTCGCTTCTTTGGACAATTTTTTGTTAGCGCCAACTGCGTTCAGTCCTTCATTAACGGAATTACCTGCATTTACCCTACTTTCAATATCTCTGTCAGCCTTCCCATCTCTCGTAAACATACTTCCAAAATACACAAACTCATCCACCTGCTCCAAGTATTCCTCATTCACAACTATATTGCACATTGTTTTCGTACTCTCTCTTTCAAACACCATTACTTTAGACTTACTTACATTCATCATTAACTCATTTTTCATCCATACTTCGTTCATCCTAGAAACGAGAGACTGTAGATCATCTATACTATTAGCAATCAGCACCGCATCATCAGCATACAACAGGCAACATACTTTCAAATTACTCAACTTTGCGCCCAATCCCACCTCTTTCAATTCTTGCATACAATTATCCATGTATAGATTGAATAACCACGGTGACATTACGCAGCCTTGTTTAACACCTTTTGTGATATCAAACCACCCCGTAAAATCACCGTTTACCCTAACACATGCAACGCTTCCCTCATACAGAGATGTAATTGCATGAGTCAGATTTGTATTCACTCCATACTTGGACAACGCCTTCCATAGCTTTTTATATTGCCGGTAACCCGGTTGTTTATTATCATCCATGATTATTTACAAATCATGTGCGCTACCCGTCTCGCTAGACAATATCTGTTCTGATTAGTGTTTAAATTAAAACATCAGAGAAAGATGTCAGTTTACCTGTGTGTATATTTCCGTGTCTATCTCGATCCTTCTTATTACGAAATGCTCTCGAGCAAATGTCACAACTGAATGGCCTAATCTTCGTATGAGTTTTGATGTGCTTTGTCAAGAACACTTTCCTCTTGAAAGTCTTCCCGCATTCCAGACAAGGGTGGTTTTCAGCTGGTATAACTAAAATTGAAAAATAAATTCTCATACACAGTGCAAAAAGATGTATCTGGCAGACTTTGGGCTAATTTCAAGAGGGGGGTTGTGTGGTTAGTCCACCATTATCAGTGACAAGTGACAAATGCCAAGTAATATTTACCTTTGTGGATGTGGATTTGGTGTTTTCTCAAATTAGAAGAATCCCGGAAAGCAGTGTTGCAGGTTTTGCACACAAAAGGCTTGAGGTTGGAATGGATCAGACTGTGTTTTTTAAGCATATAAGCGCTACTAAATGTTGATTCGCATTCAGTACATTGGAATGTTTTAGAGCCTGAAAATGAAATTTATAAATATATTTACAACTTTCCCTGATAAAGTGATTAGGGGATGTTATGGGAAATGGAAAAGGACCGTTCCCTGATTAGGAGATGCCGCAAGGTTCCACTGACTCTAAGGGCAGTTGTGAACTGAATGCTGTAGAAATTAAATTTCTGAAACGTACGCATTGTTAAACTATGTATAAGTGTTGGAAAAGAGGAGATCTGGAAAGAATGCAATGTTCGGTCTATCACTCTCGGGGACTCAGCCAACTTGTTGTATTCTCAGGCGAGTCCTTCAAATCTGTATCTGAATTCGCCCATGGGGAAAGTTATAATGAAATAAGAGTTATCTGAATACGGTGGATGTTAAATTTGAGGTATTCAGAGGCCGTCTAGTTAGTTAAAAAGGACTAGTTAGTTAAAAAGGACTAGTTATTATAAAAAAAACTTACCATTGTGTTTTATCATATGTATCATCAGTTTAGATCTGTTATAGAACGTTGCATCGCAATTATCGCAAATGAACGTTTTATTTCCAAAATGAACGTCCAGATGATATTTCAGTTGAGATCTTTTTACAAATTTCTGCAAAAAACATTTAACAGAATTTAAATTACAAGCAAAAATCATTTTAAAGAGGACACATTTGAATGTATTTGTGCACATCTTTTGTGTACCCCGAAAATTCCCTACAATATTGGGTGCGATTCAATTCGACAATGTAAATTTTTATGTATTCTGTTTCATTCTTCAACTTCCTAACAACAAAAAAATTGACTATTAAATGACATTATATTTTTATCCATCCATTTTACAAGCAAGGATATCTGTAAATTGATTTACGTGTACTGTTACTATACTATAACTCGGTGCATGCGTGATTTGAAATTGTATTCCTACTTAGTGCGTAAAATCATTCAAGTTCAATGAACCTTCAGTTTTCAAAATTGGAACTGATGAGTATAAATCATATCAGATAGGTGATAAAGAAGATAACGACATTATTTTATTAATAAGTAATTCTTTATTTGAAATTAATATTTGTTTTGTTTAAATTTTTGACAGATTTACCTTGCAGGTCAATTCAGATAAACACACTTCTTTTTAGAAAGTTTAAGCTTTGAGAGGATACAACTTTATTTACGAGGATATTGGTAAGGTGTGCGTACACAACGACACTAGACACTCGACACTGAGTGTATAAACCGGGTGTCTGAGTGTGTTTGTACACCGCTGTCAGTGTCAGAGCGCAGTTGGAGTGTTTCATGCGGTGTATCAAGTGTTCGCTAGAATTGTTAGATCACGTTGTGTCCGTGGAACAAAGATGACACTTTACTTAATTAAATACGTGGAAGGGCTTCTAGAGCTTGGAAAATAATGAATCCAATCAAAAATAAAAAATTCATACCATCTGCGAAACTCAATGTAACGGGAAGCTTGTTAAGTTATTTATTTATATTATATTATAATTCTGAAAAAACCCATGTTTTTCTTTTCTTTTTATCCAGTCCTTGATCCCAATCTTACAACATTGTCATTTAATAAGAATCGCAACAACTGCAATAACTGCTGTGACTCGATGCGGCTTTACTACAGTGAATGTAGGCAAGCGTAGTGTAGACACCAACGTAGCAACACTGCAACTCGGACACTGCGGACGATGACACACAAATAGTGTTGGTGTGTGGATGGTTCATACACTAGTGTCTACATTCTTAGCGCAAGTATCGAGTGTCTAGTATCGAAGTATGTACAAACCATTACACTTATCAGATCTCTCTAATTAGTCAAATTTGTCCACGCTACTTATATAATAATAGAGTTGCCAATTTCATACAAACGTGAATTCAAAGCGTTTTCCACTAGTTGTGGGCAGGTGCTACGTGGTGCCGGGGGATTCGGTTTGATCCGGCTCTTTCCGGCACCGACACAATGCCACGAGTATGCTGCCCTGCTAAAGTTAACTTTCCTGTGTTTTCCACTAGTTGTGGGCAGGTGCTACGTGGTGCCGGGGGATTCGGTTTGATCCGGCTCTTTCCGGCACCGACACAATGCCACGAGTATGCTGCCCTGCTAAAGTTAACTTTCCTGTGTTTTCCACTAGTTGTGGGCAGGTGCTACGTGGTGCCGGGGGATTCGGTTTGATCCGGCTCTTTCCGGCACCGACACAATGCCACGAGTATGCTGCCCTGCTAAAGTTAACTTTCCTGTGTTTTCCACTAGTTGTGGGCAGGTGCTACGTGGTGCCGGGGGATTCGGTTTGATCCGGCTCTTTCCGGCACCGACACAATGCCACGAGTATGCTGCCCTGCTAAAGTTAACTTTCCTGTGTTTTCCACTAGTTGTGGGCAGGTGCTACGTGGTGCCGGGGGATTCGGTTTGATCCGGCTCTTTCCGGCACCGACACAATGCCACGAGTATGCTGCCCTGCTAAAGTTAACTTTCCTGTGTTTTCCACTAGTTGTGGGCAGGTGCTACGTGGTGCCGGGGGATTCGGTTTGATCCGGCTCTTTCCGGCACCGACACAATGCCACGAGTATGCTGCCCTGCTAAAGTTAACTTTCCTGTGTTTTCCACTAGTTGTGGGCAGGTGCTACGTGGTGCCGGGGGATTCGGTTTGATCCGGCTCTTTCCGGCACCGACACAATGCCACGAGTATGCTGCCCTGCTAAAGTTAACTTTCCTGTGTTTTCCACTAGTTGTGGGCAGGTGCTACGTGGTGCCGGGGGATTCGGTTTGATCCGGCTCTTTCCGGCACCGACACAATGCCACGAGTATGCTGCCCTGCTAAAGTTAACTTTCCTGTGTTTTCCACTAGTTGTGGGCAGGTGCTACGTGGTGCCGGGGGATTCGGTTTGATCCGGCTCTTTCCGGCACCGACACAATGCCACGAGTATGCTGCCCTGCTAAAGTTAACTTTCCTGTGTTTTCCACTAGTTGTGGGCAGGTGCTACGTGGTGCCGGGGGATTCGGTTTGATCCGGCTCTTTCCGGCACCGACACAATGCCACGAGTATGCTGCCCTGCTAAAGTTAACTTTCCTGTGTTTTCCACTAGTTGTGGGCAGGTGCTACGTGGTGCCGGGGGATTCGGTTTGATCCGGCTCTTTCCGGCACCGACACAATGCCACGAGTATGCTGCCCTGCTAAAGTTAACTTTCCTGTGTTTTCCACTAGTTGTGGGCAGGTGCTACGTGGTGCCGGGGGATTCGGTTTGATCCGGCTCTTTCCGGCACCGACACAATGCCACGAGTATGCTGCCCTGCTAAAGTTAACTTTCCTGTGTTTTCGCAACATCTTAGCATGCAAGCCGATGTATTATTTGGTTATTTGCTTGGAATTTGATAATGCACTGTTAATTGTCTAGCTGTGAGACCAATGGACTCCACATGACCGGACCTACTTTGGAAATTTACTGCATTATGTATATAAGTACATCTATGAATTGGAATAATTTAACTTTTATTCTAATATATAATACAAACCACAGATAGATTTGGATTGCAACAAGATTTTGACCAGCAGAGTTCTATGTGTTGAATGGTTTTCAAATTTTTGTTGTTTGTTTTTGGGGTGTTATGCCGTGTTGCGCTCAGGATCTGCCCGATGATGGACACTGCAACGCTGTCCGAAACGTCGGCTAAAGAAGGAGTTAGCGCAACACGGCATAACACCCCAAAAACAAACAACAAAAATGCTTTTGGCGTGAAAATCTAAAAACTTACCGGTCTTCAAATTCTTTTAAAGTAATTGAATAATGGTAAATAGAGTAATATTAACCTTTTCACAAAGATTGCAAGCAAATGGTTTAGTGGCGTTGCAGAAAGAGTGATATTTTACTTGACTCCGGGCGTGGAACCTCTTCTTACAGACGGTGCATAAATATGACTTGGGTTCTTCTTCAGCTGTAAAAGATATTTTTCTTTAAAAGTAATTATAGGTTAAAAATAAAAGCTTTAAATTACAGAATGAAGTTCAAATAAATAATTCTGGATTATCAGAGAAGGAAGACATTTTTATAGAAAATTAGAGCAAAAGAGTTTACCTGACTCCAATAAAATATGTAAAGGGAGAGCTTTCTTCCTTCTAGAACTCTTTTTAACAACATTTCCTTTTGTGATTGCAATTGAATGACTTACAATCACAGAGCAATTCTGGCCGCCTTTACCGCCATCAATAACCACATTGCTTTCAGATATATTTACTTGCCCAATTATTCTTTCATTTTCTATTTTAGAAATGATAGCGGATTTTTCAAGATTAACGGCGATATCCCTGGTATTTTCGTCGCAGGCCAAACACTGGATATCTTCTTTTAACAGGCACGATCTGCATTTGAAATGTCCACAACTATCCCTGATTACTCTGTTGAATGTATCATTTGTAATCTGACCACATTGTAAACACCTTTCTTCCGCCATCTCCTATTTAAAGACATTTGATTATCAACTAAATATTTGCATGGCATTAAGTCGAGCCGTATAAACAAATACGATATCATTTCCAAGCATACCTACTTAATTGTTAAGATTTGTCAAAAACAGTCTTCAAGTAAATAACTACACCGAAGTATTGCACAGTTATAATCCAGCTGTATAATTAACAACAACCGAAGATGATTGGTATGCCAACAATAACACCGAGCTGCCAAAAAATTTAAATGTCAAATACGTCAAATAGAACAGCTGTAAATGTTGTCTATGATCAACCATCGACGAAAAAGATTTTTGATTCATGTCTTCGACTGTATTTGAGGCCCCTAGAAACAAAGACGGAAGTGTCCACCAAACGTCAAAAATGAGTTGAATATGCAGTTTTATAGAGAAAGGTTCATTCTATCTCGAGAATATATCTGTTTTTAATATAATTGTCACTAAACCATAGTATTTTGGCTTTAAAGTTTTGTTGTTGTAACAAATACGGCAGTGTCCACCTCCTTCCGAAACAAAAGCGGCAGTTTTTCAAATAGCCAATCAGGATCCTTTATTCATAATGGCGGCCGTACTTGAATTCATACAAACTCGTGCGGAAGCGATAGTGAATCGTGTAGTGAAAAGTTGTTATTTTTTGTGGAAATAACCATTTATTGTTAGTGGACGTCAAATGTTCCAAGAATGGAAACTTTCCCCGATATATTGCCACCGGAATCAGTGAGAAAACGTGTCAAACAACCGCATAAATGGAAGGCAAACATCGCCAAGAAAAAAGGGTAAACTGCCATCATGTTGTAGGCAAATGTCAAAATATGACATTTTTAGATTTATCTGAATTTGTTCACAATTTTTTTTGCAAGGCTACTGCAACTGCTAAATATCCACTTTGGCGGTGACTGGAGAAATATTCCCGAATTGAATTTCTACTCGAAATTATGTCCAACTACTTCGCTTGTACCTCAAGAAGAAGAAGATGATTATGTTCACATAGAATGTAATGAGGAATCGACAGAAATCGTGGCAGACTTATTAATGATTTAGTTAATTTTTGTATTATTTTATAATTTAGTTAACTTTTCTTTAAATCTATTTTTACCTTTTATTAAGGGCGGCTTGCACCATAAGTTTAATTTTGTTTAAATATCATTTTAAACACATTATTTGATTTAAGTCGACTTGGCGTCTTGCACCACAAAATTTAATTCGTTAAATGCGTTTAAAGAACTGTCAAAGTTAAATACCCAAAATGGGCTGTTTAACCGAGTTAAACGTGTTTAGCTCTACTCACAAAGCAGTAATGTCATTTTTTTAGTTTATCCCTTCGATTTCTGATTGTGGTTAAAATCTATCTCATTTTAATTTGTATTCACAATGAACATTTGGGATTTGTTTTCTCACGATGATGGAGAAATTATAAAATTATAAATAAATTATACTTACATTATATAAGTAGACCGTTTGTTAGTAAACACAATAACAAATTTATTTGAAACACTCAGTGCCAAGAAGTTTCAAAGAAGATTTCGTCTCGGTAAAGAAACGACATCATTATTAGTGCAAGAAATTGAACCTCAGTTAAAATTCAACAGCAATTAAAACATCTGAGGAGTACTTTGCAAGGTTGTAAACTTCTAATCATACCTACAGCATTCTTATAATACTTTAAAACAATTTAATATGTAAAAGAAATAAAAAACAAAATTACTCGGATAATTGTTTTATTTTTAATTCCAACAACAGAATCTCTTTTTGTCTTATTTCATCATTATGTCTATTTGTTTTAACTTTTTCTTCATAAAATAAATGAACACACTATTAAACCACACAGCAATCACAAAATATTTTGACACTTCAAGTAAAATGAAACATCGTAGCTGTTTTATTTACGCGTTAATGGCGGTAACCACGCGGTAACTGTTTTACCGACGCGTTAATGACGTTTAACTAAAATCGCCACCCAACTGCGTGGTGCAGGATACAACTAAACGCATTTAAGTTAAATGTATTTAAGGTCTTAAATTCGTTTAGTTAAATAAAATTTAAGATTAAATTTGCGATAGTTGGTGCAAGCCGCCCTAAATCTATTTTACCTTTTTTTAAATCTATTTTCTGTTATCCAGAATTTATGAAAATTTCTAAGATAGAAGTGACCTATCAACTTTCAATAATATCTTCAAGAGGAACTCAACTGCAACTTTTTCAATAAAAAAAATCTTCCTAAAAATATTGTTTTCTTACATTGACTGCAACATCTTTGAAATTGTCATTTACATCAAAACCGGCAGTTTCCAACTGTTTGTGAAACAAAACAGCAAGTGTCCAAGATGGTCAAAATGATTGAAACAAAAACGGAAGTGTCCATCAAAAAAAATCATTTTTTAAAGAAACTGGGGCATTTAGATACATAGATGATTTAAAGTAGTATTCTTAAACAGGTTTACTATCATATTATTAAAATTTCCTTGCATATTGATGAATAACGGACTGATTAAACGTTTTTTTTAGATTGCCAACAATTTGACAAAATGGACACTTCCGTCTTTGTTTCTAGGGGCCTCATTTTTACATTATGGACGGTCCATGTCTATTGTCTAATGCCCATACATAAACCACTAATTAAAACATTTAAACACAGATAAAACGATCGTACGGTTTAAACAGGTCGGGATACGGGTTTAGACAGGACAAAGAAATCTCAATACCATTTTAAAAAAGGTGCGACCTTAGACTATACATATAACAACAGCCAATATTGTTCATTCTGGTTCATTCATTAGCCCAAAAATAATAGTTTACAAAATAAAAATATCGGAATTCAGAAAATGATAAACTCACAGCTATGCACATGTTAATTTTTTTTTTCTAAAACACAATGGATAATAACACGAATAAATATAAACGGAACATGGAACAGACAAATAAAAAGTAACGGTCTCAACTGGGAATCGAACCTAGGATTTCTACCTTACCACGACAACGTAATAAAATTTAACTAAACCCTGCACGAAAATACACAAGCACAAAACATAGTACACAAAAATACAAGAATATGAACACAAAATACATTTTAAAGAAGGTGTTGAAAGATGATGTCGAGTAAGTAATAAAACAAATAATTAGACGCAGGGCCAGCCCTAGCAGTCCGCTCCGGGGCCGGCCCCGATTAGACGAACAATAATACTAACGCCTTTTGACTTTTACAAGATATAATTTAAATCATAATAAAAGAAATACAAATCGCGTAAGTAATAAAAGCTTGAAAATAAATATAGCCTGTAAAACAACAAATAGTAGTGTGCATTTTATATTTCTATTTTTGATACTGACAATTCTTGGTGGAATTCCATTATGATGATTTATTGAAACAAATTTAAAACTTTTATCCACTTGTGAAAAATGACTCTAGAGAGAACGTGATTTAAAAATGAAAAGTTTATACAGCGAATTGCCATAGCAATACGTTTGTACAAAGCATTATAAACAAACAAACATTTCTTTTAAAAGCTGCGAGACAATCTGCGGAGAAATAACCACTGTTTGTCAAGATATCATAAACACACTTGCAATATATCGTCCGCCGAGCAGCAACAAGAATATATATCTGAAGGAACTAAAGCAAATATTACAAATGACCTCATCTGATTCAAATTACTTGTACTGTGGTGACATTAACTTATTAACTTATTGGATACCAAAAATAGTCTAATTACAGAACATCAAAATCTACTCAGTGAAAATGGTTTAGAAAGTGCAATATTAGATGTAATCCGGGATGAAATATTAAACGGAAAAAATGTTTATGCATGTATCGACCATATTGCAATACGTAACCGTTATAACACTGTATTTTCATGTATTGTGACTAACAAAATATCCGACCATTATATAACAGGAGTAGCAATTAGGAAAGAGGTATTTACAAAGGATTTAAATAAAAAAGGGAAATTTTTGATAGTAAATTGGTATATTCTAAATTTAAACTAGTAAATTGGGGAAAACTATTACAAACTGAATGTCCCTCAGAACTGTACTATACTTTGAAAAATATATTTGATAATATTTATTCGTCCTCGAAGAAAGAAATATCATTTGAAAATAATCTTAGGCACAGCAATCCATGGGTTACTGAAGAAAGTAAGAACACGATTAAAAAAAGAGATTATCTTTACCGAAAATGTAAGAATAGCCCAAATAACCCGATATTTCGTTTAGAATATGCTCGATATAGAAACAAAACAAACAAACATATTAATATTACTAAAAACGCATTCCACAAAAATGTAATAAATAGCTTAAACGGAAACCCGAGGAAACTCTGGGACGAAATAAACAACCTAATAGGAAAACCTAAACAAAATCTAGATAAAATAATCCTTCAACATATGGGAAATCAAGGAGACACAAAATTTTTATGCGATAAATTTGCTACAACATTCGTAAATGAAATAAAAGACACGAGACACAATTGTACTACAAAATTCTTAGATCGTAACATGTATACAACTCCTGCTATTATGTCAATGAGATTTAGACCTGTAACAGAAAAAGATGTAAAAAAAAATTAATGATATGGATGTTAAAAAGTCAGAAGGCAACGACCAAATAAGAATTAAAGATCTGAAGTTAATTGCTGATAATATAATTCCAGTCCTTGCTAAATTAATTAACCTTTGTGTAAATAAAAGCATCATGCCTGACGAACTTAAAACATCCATCATCAGACCTATTTATAAATCAGGAAATCACAAAGATTTCACAAACTATCGACTAATTGCGATTCTCTCGTGTATTGATAAAATTATTGAAAGAGCTATCTTTAAACAAATACAATTTTTTATAGAAAAAAAAACAGAATCATAAATCCCATACAGTACGGATTTCAAAAAGAAAAAAGTACTACACAATTACTTTCTAATTTCACTGACCATATAAATTGTCATTTAAATGAAAAATATTACGTTGGTATAATTTTTATAGACTTTAAAAAGGACTTTGACACATTGGACCATCAAACATTACTAAAGTCAATGGAAGAATGTGGTATTAGAGGTCCTTTAAATAAAATGTTTAAAAATTATCTGTTATAGAAAAATTAAAGTTAAAATTGACGGAATTTTCAGTGATGAAATGTTAACAGACACTGGAGTAGCAACAGGGTCGATATCGGGACCTACGTGTTATATAATGCAAGTAAACAGTTTACCTAACGTAATAAAACGTTGTAAATGTTACATGTTTGCAGATGATACTTGCATCATATGTGCTGACAAAAATCTACAGAAAATTGAGGAATTTTTACAAACAGACCTAAATAACATAATTAAATGGTCCCACGACGATGGAATTATTATTAACGCAAAAAAAAAACAAAATATATGCTTGTACACTCTCCATATGCAAGTTGTCAGGATAAAGAACTGCAAATAAAAAGTCATTCATACGATTGTTTACACACAAAAAACCAATCTCTGCCATGTAAGTGCCCAAACATAGAAAAAGTTAATACACATTACACATACCTTGGTCTTACAATAGATGTCAATTTTAACTGGTCAAATCACATTGAAAATGTATATAATAGATTAAGATCCATATTAGGGAAATTTCACCACCTAAAAAACTTTGTCAATATTATACTGTATATATAATGCATTGGCAGAATCAATTATAGGATACGGAGTAAATAGTTACGGATTAACGTATAAAACGTACAAGGATGGGTTGTTTCGGAGAATTTGAACAATTCATTAAATTTCAACGTTCATTTTCGGGTTCTGTGAAAGTCCTATTCAAGTTCTGTTATTATATCATTATAGGCTAGTTGCTTGACAAAACTGAAATAAAAACAGAACTTGAAAAAATCTTTCACAGAACTTGAAAATGAACGTTGAAATTTGATGAATTATTCAAATACTCCGAAACAACCCGTCCTAAATAAAATAGAACAATTACAAATCCGTTTCCTAAAATTGATATCAGGCAAAAAAAAGTACAATTATGTGAAGGCGATTATAAAAAAATGTTCTCTTTGTGTAATGTGCTCTCTATACATAGTAGGGTAGATTACAAAGATATTAGAAGAACGAGATGTGCTATGAGCAGTTCATACTGTGTGGAATTGTTTTGCCCAGTGTCGCCGGTTTTGTTCACCAATACTACTGCACACCTTCGCTTACGCTAAGGTATCCGCACTAATACATAGAACAGATTTCTGTGCGTACACGTCCCGATAGTATTCAAAGTACCCTAATTAGGTAGTACTCCGCCTACGGTCCGGCGGCCAACATAGCATATCTCGTTCTTCTAATATCTTTGGTAGATTACCAACTAACGCTAGATGAATTCTGGAACACAGAATACAAAAAACCTGTAAACCATAACTACCCTACTAGGCATAGAGAAGCACAAATGTTTATTATTAAAATATCGCAAAATGTATACGGAGACATAAAATTCCGGAATTATTTAACGCATTACCTGAAGACATTAAAAATGAGACATCTTATTAAAAAATCCAAACGAAAATTAGATCGTTCTACCTCCGTGAAACATGAAAACAAATAATATTGAGGATCAAGTTGAGATTAAATATATTATTATAAGCTAATAAATAGGAAAAGTGAGAGATTTTTTACAATTAAACTGATTGATCAGCTTTGTAGGATTTAAGTAAGATAAAATATTGTACAAATAAAAAAACTGAATAAACACATTAAAAAAAATAAAATAATTGTTTCCTTTGACATATATCGCAGCTGCCGCCTCGTCCCCAAAATCTCCAACGCGTCTTCTTTTTCCTGGGAGAAAAAGCTCCCGGCGTCGGCCCAATGTAGCTCAAAATGCCATTTCTCTTACCTAGAAAAAGACAACATTTGAGGCCAATGATTACACTATTCGAACAAAAGATACCAAACAATGATGAACAAACAAAAAACTATTTATTGTACACATGTTAATAAATTAGTATTATTCAATTACATAGATAAAACGAATCAAAAATATTGTACGAAAAAGGGGACATTTATATTACGTTACTAGTTATCGTATCGTTTGTGAGGGATTCACTGTTGAACTTTTGAAACTTCTTTTATGAGAAAAAGTCGTGTTTTTTGCAGAATTTCTAGGAACCAAAAACAAAACTTCTTATGCGGGTTTCACTGTAATATAAATTAGATGTATACCTTCATAATATTAATTTTATTATTTTTTATTTATTGTTTTTGTGTTTAATTCGTAGAACTCCATTTAATTTTTTTTATAAATTTAATTTAGATTAAATTTGATAATATTATTATTAAGTTCTGCAAGTGTTTTAGTTTTTTATTATTGTGACAGCTGTTTCGGCTTACAAGGCCATTTTCAAACTGTTTGAAACAATAAAAAACTAAAACACTTGCAGAACTTAATAATAATATTATCAAATTTAATCTAAATTAAATTTATAAAAAAAAAAAAAAAAATTCGTAATATTCCTTCAAATGAGGATTCCACACTGTTGAAGCGTACTTTAGGTCACTCGTCACATCTTATATTATCTTAAATATAAGATTTCATAAGAATGGCAAATTTAAATGTTAAATATTATTGCCACAGGACTGGAAATTGAAAGTTATTTATATTCTCCTGCAAGGGTTTGTAATAATTTTCACAGCTTTGTCGTCAACAAACATCATGGAAAATGCTGGTTAATCTGAACAAGGTACTTACATGATGCAATTCTGGAGAGGTTCACACTAGGTTGTGTGTTTTGGTTCCCCTTACTGGTAATGCTATTAATGTGATTCAAGAAGCGTAATTTGGAGTCAAAGATAACTCCAAGGTCATTGAATTCAAAGACTCTTTTTATATTCGCATTGTTAATTGAGTAGTCGAATAATAAAGGGGTTTTAGATCTATGGAAACTGATCGTTTGGCATTTGTTGATATTAAGATGTAATTTGTTTACGATGCACCATACATAAAGTTTATTTAAGTTCATTTGTAGAGTTAAACAATCAGAAGAATTACCGATCGATTTAAACATCTTTAGATCGTCGGCGAATAGAAGAAAGTGAATATTATCGAAAATTAGTGAAATGTCATTAATAAATAGTAAGAAAAAAATGTTCCTAGGTGGGAACCTTGGAGGACCCCACTTAAGGCAAAAAAGTGTTAGAAGTTGTGGAGGTAATTTTTACAGATAATTTTCTGTATGATAAGTAACTTCTAAGCCATTCGAGAAAGTTGCCGCTTATTCCCAAGTGTTCTAATTTTTCCATTAAAATGCGATGAGAAACAGTATCAAAGGCTTTGCTAAAGTCAGTATAAATTGTATCAACTTGAAGACCCTTGGACAGGCATTAAAAATAAAATTTTTGCTAAGCAATAAGTTAGATGACGTAGATCTGTCTGGTATAAAACCATGTTGAAATGTTGATATCATTGGTTTAATTTGATGCATGAGTTTACTTATTTTTTTTTTTTAAAGAAAGACAAACATTCCCGAGTTACGAATAACCTGACAATATTTGAAAATCTCCTACTACCACCACAGTAAGCTGAAAATGTTGGTTGTGTTGTGATGGAGGACTAAGCCAGCCGAGGAATTGAAAACACTACGCTTGAGTGGGATCCAAGCGCGATGTCAACTCGGCCACCGACCGGTCGAAAATAATCTTCTCTAAAAGTTTAGGTAGTGATGACATAATACATATGGGTCTATAATTTTCAATTTGACATTTATCTCATTTTTTAAAAATAAGTGATATAAAGCTACTTTTGGAAATTTCAGGAAAACAACCTGTAGATAAGGATAAATTGAAAATTATATTAATAGGAAGAGCTAGAACATGAATACAGTTTTTAAGTAATATTGAGGGAATCATATCTGGCCCCGAATTCGACCTGATATACAGCTGTTTGATAAAAGTCACAACATCATTTACTACCACATGGATGTTATGCAAGTTGAGTGAGCTTTCGGTAAATTGGGGTTTATCAGATAATATGTTGTCATTGTCTTCAACATATACACTATTGAAGAAATCTGCAAATAAATTTAAAATATCGTTTTTGTCATGACCAACTTTTTTCCCGTAAAACATTGTACCGGGAAAGTTAGAGTTATTTTTCCGAAAGGAGTTAGCGTAATTCCAAAATTTATTAATATTTGTTAAAATAGAATTTTCAACATTGTTGGTGTATTTCTTGAAGCATACTTTCGATTTCCTAGTACAATCTTTACACAGAATGGAGAATGCAATATAATTATCTAGCGTTCTATTTATTTTATAACGTTTGTGGGAAATTTTTTTATCGTACGTTAGATTAATTAGTTCAGAATCGAACCATTTAGGGAATTTAGAAGTGTAATATTTTTGTAGGGGTACAAAGCTATCGATTGCTTGATAAATTACATTGTAAAAGTATTCTAAGGCCTCATTTAAACTTGAGCTTTTATAAGTGAGATCATAAGCCCAATTATAAGAAGATGAAAATTCTGTAATCTTTAGGTAATCTGCTTTTTCAAAATTACGCTTGACAATCGTGGGGTCAATTACCTTAACATAAGTATTGAGGTAATTATATATTAGAGGGGGTGGTATTTATCGAATGGAAGAATCATTTCATCAGAGGTATACACATTAACATTAGAAGAATTTGTAAAGACAAGATCTAGAAGACGAGAATTGATGCTGTACACATGGTTTTTCTGATGCAGATTTAAAAAGTTCGACATTTCTATAATTTCATTGGAGCCATGATTGATGTTGTCCGGACTCGAGGACGCGATGTTCTCAATGTCCCATACAATATTTGGAAGGTTGTCGTCACCCATCAGAATAAATGTAGCATCAGGAAATTTTCTTCGCATAGTTTCAACTTATAGACAGAAATACTTAGTGACTGGTTTAGTTTACTGTTGAGTGAGTGGAATTTTATAAAGAATATGTAATTTTTTGTAAATGTTTACCTAAGAGTAACATTGTGATTAAATTTATTTTTAATAAATTAAAAATAAAATAAGTTTAAGAATTCTCATCTACCCGGTGCAAAAACCACGAGAATAAAAACTATGTGAAAACCCGCTTAGTACGTTAAGAAATTTGGTTTTCATGTGGATAAATATAAAAAAGTTACTTTTTGCTTAAAAATTAAAAAAATAAATAAATCGACAATTTATTTATGTAAGTGTTACATAACACATGGATAATAGAATAACTATGTATAAAAAAATCAAATGCTAATACAAAGATTAACATCACATTCAAATAATAACACCTGATATTGTTAATAAAGCACAGATTCAAATACAAAGTGTGTACATTGGATATTCGTATACGCATACAATCAATTGTCCTAGTAGGTTGTAAACCAGCAAGACTGAAAACAGGAAAATAAAGTACTCGTAAGGTATATAAATTTATTTTTTATTTATATATATAAATATATTAAATTTTCTGTTTTATAATACTGATATGTATTAATTAATATCAAATTTAAATAATGGTACTTGAAATCGAAAATAAATCAAAGTATAACATACTCGTACATATCAACTCTATCCGTACATGCATACAATCATTAATATGCGTGTAGAAAACAAAAGAAACTAAGGAGTATGTGATTTAAACTTTGGAAGGTATAGGGACAAGAATTTTGTTGAAAGCTAATAAATAATACAAGTTAATAACTAGCAAATAGGCCTGAAATTCGTTGCCTTTTCAAACACACAAAATAATTAACACCAACTATATAAATAAGTTCACAGTGTTTGTTTGCAAGGTGATGAATTCTTGGAATTGGTGAATAAATAGAGTAGTTAGTATTGAGGCTATTGTTTCATTTAAAAGTGTTTTTGCTTCGAGTTTGCCTGGCAGATACGTTCAAATAAATAAATTCAAATAATTCGGGCTGTCAATTAGAGATTTCATATTTTTTTATAAAAATAAAAAATCAGTTAAAACTCTGATACTTTGAGAAGCCTGGTTTCGGTACGTAAGTTGTTATAATTTATAAATTCTATGGAAATATTCATTTTAAAATTGATGTACCAAAGAAGTTTATTTTGTACCTTTTCTAAGGCTTGAAAATTAACTTTGTAGTATGGTGACCGTACTGTTGCATTCTAATTTACTTCATACTAATGAACAATATAGATGCTTTAAACTTTGCCCCCATTCTCAAAATAAAACCCAGCATTCTCATCGCATCGCTTTTAGTTTCATCGATGTGTAAGTTAAACTGCAGATTCTCGTGGAATAAGACACCGATATCTCGAATCTCTGAAACTGGAAGAAGGGCCATTAATTGAATAAGAAAAATTAAGAGGATTTTTACCGTTGTAAAAACTTATAATGTGGAATTTACTAATATTTAGTTGCAAATCATTTTCTGAACACCAAGCAAATAGTTTATTCAGATTAGACTGCAAAATAGCGCGATCATTATCATCTTTAATTATTCTTTAGATCTTCAGATCATCGGCAAATAACATAACTTTGACTTTCCTAAAAATATTTACTATGTCATTGATGAACAAGCAAAATAATATTGGGCCCAAATGAGATCCTTGCGGTACTCCACTGGATGCCGCAAATTTGAAAGATGTGAATGAATCCACCTTTGCCGCTAAGTACCTTCCCAACAGATAATTCTAACCACTCTAACATGCTCCCTCTCACTCTTGTTTCTGACGATTCTGTGGTTTGTACTTTATCAAATGCTTTACTGAAGTCAGTATATCGTCGACGGCAATCCATCACCGCGTAAATCATATTTGGCCACTTTTCAGGAGAGACATAAAACCACTTTTCTTAATATATTTACATCGAAATCGCGGCAAATCATTTTATTTTTCATGTTCAATTGTCTTTACAATTATGTATTTAAACACATATACGTTTTTAACCGAAAATAAAATAATAAATGACTTAAGCGGTGATGTTCAGTAAAATACGGCAAAATTTTAGACTTACGCGGAAATTTATTCTTGTTGGGAGTTAGGTTTATAATATCATTATAGTTTTAAAACACGGGAACGTGGAAACAAATGTTATTTTTTATTTTTAATGATAATAATATTTTACAACAAAGTAATATTATGTTACATGATATTATTTAGACAAATAAAATAGTAGATAGGTACCTTATCATAAAAATACAAAAAATTATTAGTTACTCATTAACGTAAAAATTAAGCTCATCAATTTTTTTATTTTAAAAAAATAAACTTACATTGTAGGTACCTCGTGTAATGTTAAAAATATAAAAAATAAAGTTATTGATATAGTAATGAATCATAATAGCTATGACAATCTTGCGGTATTACAGATTTCAGTTCCTGTAAATGTTTCCACTTGGATTCTTTTATTTTAATTCTATCTTTGTAAAGTTTTGGAATATTATCATTATAATTTTTATTATTCGATAATTTTGGTCGTCGTGGCAATTCGGCAAAATCGTCTTGGAAGTTTGTTTTAAAACGAATTATCCCATCTGGTGAGTATTGTAACACACGTAGGTTATTAACAGTTTGATCACTAACTATTCTGCCTGGCCTGATTGAATCGTATAAAAAAGTATTTTTTTGTGCATAATTCAAAAAGAATTCGAATGTCAGTATTTGAACGTCGTATGGCTTATTAGGAGGTTTTCTTTAGTGACTTGAGCATACTGACTTGGTAGGTATATTTCTTGTTTTTCAATTTATTTTCGATTCTACTATGTACTGAATCACATTCCATGTAGGTATGTCCCTTCTCTAAGAATTTTTGTGTAATGATGATGTTGAATTTCATGGAGAGACGAAGCAAAGCATTACTGAGGATGACATTCCTATTTTGAAAGCCGCATCCATCGCTATAAATTATAATTGGACGAGCAGGGGCTTTGTTTAATTCTCCTACAATGTAATCAATAATGCAGGAGGTGAATACAGATGCCTCCAGTCCGGCGTGGGTTTCGTCAAACCAATATGTCATTACAGCCTTACTTGCCAAATTAAAGACGGTAAAATTATGCACACATAATTTCGTCTTATAATAAATTGCACTTGCGTTTAAATTTGGTGCCAATTTGACTGCTTGCAAATCTAATATTCCCAACGTCGTGACCACAACATGTGTCACACCGGATCTTTTTTGGGCATAAAAATACTCATGTTTTCTTTTTTAAACACATTTTCGAAAGTTCTGCGACTCATGGGACTTCCTACATTTTCCTTACAATAATCTAAATAAATATCATACAGTTGAGCCAAGCTTTTGATTATTGGTTCTAAGTACAGCTTTTTTGTAGATTTACGACAATAGTGCGATTCGACTTTTGGAAGATCGTGAAAAAACTTCAGTAATAAAATTTTTTTAGAATTTTCTCCTGTTGTTCGTCGCCTGTTCTGATTCGTCATGGATGACATCGGAATCATTGCAGATTCTGATTTTTCTGCCCAATACCTCACGGTCCATTCCTTAATCCCCGGGGTATTCAAAAACGACATTTTGCAAACTTGGGCTGTAATATTTTCAATGGGCGAAAAATACACCAACGTGCCTTGTCTACGAGAAGCACTTGTTTCCGATCTTTTTTGTTTGGGTTATTTTTTCATTACATTAGATGCAACAAATTGTTTTCTCTGATCCCAATTTAGTTTTGACTGAAACATTTGGAAAATACCTAGATTCTCTAGAACCTTGGTTAAGTTTGGGACAGTTTCGTAGTTTTGATCGAATGCACATTTTGGATTTGCAAGCTGGACCCATTTGACGAGCTTCTTTAGGCACATCGTGTACCATGTTGAATTTCCCATCTTGCAGTAAACTTCTTCTGTAGCCTAAATAATCTTTCCCTTGCATCCTCAATTTCTTGTTTAATAATCTTGATGAATCTGCGTGTATGTCGCGTGTATATCACTCGGCCGATTTGATGGGGATGCTATTATTTCCGAGGGAGATAATATAGTACCTGGTGTAGGAGTACTGTAATCCACCACCTGCATTTCAATTGAAGATGAATCAACTATAATCTTTTCATTATTTATTACCTATAACAAAATATGTTGAATTATTATTAATGCTATGAATATCTTGGCATATGTATTCAGGAGATACCATCGAGATCAACTCCGCACTGTCTTCTGTTGTTGGTGGCTGATTTTGGGAATAATCAACGATAGAAAATTCCAAATTATTTATATCAATGTTTTCTATATTTTCATTTGTAGAACATTCACCAACTTTTTTTCCACTGCCCTGTTTGTCAGATAATGTATTTATTCCGAGTTCTTTGCACATGGCATCAACAAATAACTCATCATCGCTAGAATCGAACATTTTGTTACTGAAATAAAAAATAAAAAAAAGAATTAATATATTTGTTTCGCTATATACTATTAGTAAAGTAATAGTAAAGTATAGTATATAATTATTAGTAAAGTCACAAAAATTAAAAAGGACAAATCAAAAAAGAATGAATCAGCGCGTATCTCACGTTTTCCGATACAATGAAACAAATCATTGCGAAATGTATCAACGCGTAAGTTCATAATGATTAATAATAACGTCTACCGTGTGCACAAAACAATGTTTGCAATATATAATTACTTAGTCTCATAATACATACCTTTTGTAAGACATCCGATGAACAGAAAACACATAAATTTAAAAAAAAACTGTTGTAATCAGTGAAATAACGCGTTGCGGCAATGACGGTTGGTCAACGACTGAGATAGGCGATGATTTTACCCAAACGGAAGGCAAATGTAGGACTATTTCCTTACATTGAAAAAATCCTATAAAAATCCCAACGATGTAGGTTTATGACCGCTGTCGAATGGCATTTCAGGATGACTTACGCGGTGATGTTACATACGCGGTGATGGAATGCCGTCGACGTTATATAGAATCAGTTTGATACGATACGTTAAAGGCATTGGCGGTATCACTAATGATAATATTAAATTGTAATTTAATCGGCGAATGACGGTTGTTTGAAAGAGACTTATGTAATGTTAGAGAGAGCGCGCTAATTTTAAAAATGCTTGGAATGAACAGATGTAAGCGTCTGCTTTGAAAATATTTAATTAAACAGGACTTATTTAAAATAGAGCTAAAATCTTAAACAACAGAACAAACCCTTTTTTTAATTTTCGGAGTATATTTCGTGTTTTTTTTTCTACCGAGATTACTTTTAAGTATAACAAATGTACGGAGATTAGCTTAAAAAATAACATATATTTTTTGAAGACCTTAAAAACTTATTGTTCAACGGAAATTTGTTATAGTTCGGTAGAAATTCGGAATGCCGGGTCGTATAGAATAATTACATATAAAATCGTCTTTACATTGGGTTACTACATATTCAGAGATTTGAATATTACTGTCGCGTACCAAATCGATTGGTACTCGACGAATGGACTGTTATTTATAATAAGAAAATAAGATTATACAATCGTGCTTATCACAAGGAACAATAGGAGTGGGAAAAAAGGTCTTTACCTTACGAATGTTGTTGCTTCAATTGGAAGTTCTGATGTTGGTCTTGAATGTCTTGTGGTCACTATTGTTTATAGATGTGCATCTAGTATTGTTTCACAACATAAACGGTTTTTTGATCGCTCTCGATTAATATACAATATTTATTTAATGTATAATGATTGGGGTTGATAATTTATAGTCTTTTTCCACAATTACAACGAGGGGGCGACACATATGCAATGATATGCAACAACGTCGAAAATAACATCAATTTACAAAATACACTTTGGCCTTCGATTTTTCAAATCTTCTTGCTTCTTTTTTCGAAGGTAAAACCTTTAGGAAATGGAATAAAAACAAGGAAGAGGGCCATTTAGGTAGGAACCGGATTGTTGGAATAACTATAATAACACTTTTGTGTTTCAATATTAAACAACTACTGTTCAACTAGCTTGTGTTTGGAAAAGAAGTGTACCTTAGCGAAGGGCACAATCGATGAATCACTCGATCTTTTCGACCATCAAAATATTTCTATTCATTGTCATTGTCAAAAATCATCAAACAGTCCGAGACAATCGTTTTGAAACGTCATTAAACTAGGAATCGATTCTGTAAAAAACCATCACGAAGTCCGAGAAAATTGTTTTGAAACATCATCGAACAGGGAATCGATTATGTCAAAAATCATTTGAAACTTTAGCTGTCACGCCCCATTGGTCAGAGTTCATCTATATCAAATCGATTCCCATATCCGAGATACGTCAAAAATATCTCGAACTCGGATTGCTTGACAAACGAGACATTCTTCTCGCGGGTACATTGTGTTACGTACTACCTAATATGATTTGTTATGCATTTGGGATTATGCAATTAATGTTTGTTGGTATGTTGGTAAAGTTAGGTACTCGATATTAGATGTTTAGTGATGATATTGTCTAGCAACTAAAGAAGCTACGAGTATGTGAACAATTCGTACATTTTCTGGTTGGGATTTACGATGCTCAGTTACGTAGGTACTACGTACATAACACGTGTAAAGAGATTTATGTAAAATTTTTGGAAAAAATGTTCCCGGCTTAAACTTAAGACTTGTGTTTGAACTTTGAATGTCGTTTTCTCAGGCTCTATGATGCCGAAAGGACAGATTTTTAAAAAATTTACACTGAATTATGGTAGAAATTGAAATCAATATCAATTCCGCAGTAATGTTGCATTTTTGAAAAATGTTCAATTTTACGGGCACAAATGACTTGTGTTCGAACTTCAGATGCCATTTTATCAGACTCTTTGTTGCAGAACCTACTGAGATTTTGCACACGCACTATGAATTATAGTCTGAAAAGGAATCAATAACCAAATCTCCGTATAGAAGCATTTTTGAAAAAATGTTTAGTTTTAATGTTCAATTTTTCAGAAGGCTTTATGATGCCGAACGGACTGAAGATTTACAAACGTACTATGAATTATGGTAGGAAGTAGAATCAATAACAATACATCAGTAGTGTTGCATTTTTGGAAAAAATTCCGTGTTACGGGCACAAATGACTTGGGTTCGTTATTTGGATGACATTTTCTGTATTAAAGTTCACAGATTTGAAATAATAACAGAACTTGAAAATTAACTTAAGAAAATAAAAGTTTAGTTAGTACTTCAAGTTAAGTTAGTACTTACATACCTAACAACTTAAATATAAATCACAAATATGTTACGTAACATCTTTTTAATATTGCGAACAAGTAATTATACAATTTGTCCAAAGAAATGTCACCATCGCAGTGATAACTTTCTTCAGGCCGGTAGGTATATAAATATTTATCATTCCGATTTGACAGCTCGTAGTAGGAAAAAGGAAGTATCCAACTGATAGGCAGATTAATACACCAAATAGTCGAGTTAAAACGGACGACGCTCAGTCAATAATACAGTTTTTTAACTTTAATAATATATGAAGTGATAATATTTATAAAAACAAAATGAGTGCCCTAATAATAACAAAGTCTAAACATCCGAGTGGAGTATAAGGAGAATATTATATGAAGCGAATGTAAATGTTAGAAGAAGTCGGGGACGCCCGAGACAGACATGGCACGATCAAGCGAACCATACATTGGTATCGGGCCATGTTAAGGGTCAGAATAACAGCAGGGTTATGCATGAATGTGAAGGAGCTAGCAGTATGTGCCAAGACCAGTTGTTTGGTGGTCCATCTTGTTTGCTTAATTATTAAGAGGTCGTGATGGTTAGTTCGTTAGGTCATAGGTTTTTATTCAGAGAATCTCCACAAAACGTAAGTGCTTTGATCACAAAGTCTCAGTGGCCAACAAGCATCAGACACACCACATTCCTTTCAATATTCAGTGGCCAAGAGATATAACACATAACATAATTAAACACCTTATCATCACCTTCGTAAAAACTATGACTTATAAACTATTGATGAGTCATAGTAAAATTAAAATTTTAAAACACGTTGACTGACGAGGTCTGTAGTAGGTATATTTGATGCACGTTCTAGAGTGATGGATACTTTCAGTATCACCCTGCTGATAAACTTGACAACCATTCAGAATCGAAGAGTTATTATAGAAACACAAAACTAGAGGGCTAGAGGCAGAGAATGGAACGCCATATAACAGCGTATTTGCAGACACGCATTGAATCATATTCATGCATCGTAGGTATCTGTCATTCCATAACCAACAAGTCTGAACCATCATCGCAAATACATAGGTGCCTAAGAATGAGCATTATTCCAAAGCTATTAAAAGTGGATAATCAACTCACTTAGAACCACATAGTTACGGTCAGGGGTAGGCAGAGAGGATATACCGCCACACAACTCTGCTTTACCGACTGCTACCTACCGCCCAGAGGCAGTGAGATTATGGGACTATCCCGATTGGGGTATGTTGTGAGGATCAAGCTAACGGGGAGGGAAATAATATGAGGTAGAAGAAGGGGGGGATTTCCAGGCCATTCAGATCTGGTTATCAAACACGGCTAAAGTCATTTCAAGCAACGTTTTGATTCTGAATGGCGGTATTTCACCAGGGCGTTACTAAGAGTATGTAGGTGTATTTTGCCAATCTCTTATTTTAAATAACACGGGATTTGAACATGTAACCTCTGGAATTACATATAAGCCGTTTTAACAGGTTTCCTAAATGCACCCCTTAAAAATAGTTTATTTGTTTTTAATGGGTATTATTCCTCCAGCAAATTTAACGTTCATTTGAATTACATTTAACTAAATTGACGGGATTACCTCCGATTAAGGAATGTATGAGTCATTTTGCATTGTGTAGCTTTAGTTTTACCAGAAAGGCTAATTAAAAAGCAGTAAAATTTAAAAATGGTGGTTTTTGCAAATATAGACTACAAAATTCCCTTTTGTCCCAAAAAGGCCCGCTTGATAAATTCTAAGAAAAACCCAAGGTAATAACAATTAAAATATCCAATATATGAATCAACTTGGCTGTTAACAAAATCACCGGAATAATGGTTATTATTGTTTTAATGTTCTAAGTAATAATAATATTTATTTTTTTGGTAAACTTATGTTTAAGACAAGATTTTTTATGCATAGCACAAAGGGTAACAATTATTTTACAAGCAATAATTATTCGCCTGAAACACTCATCCACATTGAAAAATCTCCTGATAAAAGATACATTACGATAACGGGACTCGAACCCGTGTCCCTTCGATTACCGGTGGACAGCTCTGACCACTGAGCTATGGCGGCTTATCTCTTATCCGCGAAATAATTCAATATATACTAGTGTTTCATTCAACAATTACTGCTTGTTGCATTTTTTCACCTGAAAACAACCAACTTTATATGAGAAAGGCATTGTAAGTGCTAACTCTCTCACTAGATGGCGTCGAGACAAATTGTCTACATTTTTAGGTGAAATACTAGAACTTGTCAAATATTAATTATTATTTTTTTTGGTAAACTAATGTTTAAGACAAGATTTTTTATGCATATAAAAATGTGAAGATTTTTATGCATATAATGTGGATGAGTGTTTCAGGCGAATAATTATTGCTTGTAAAATAATAATAATAAATATGTATGTAGCGCCGTTGTTGTGAAAACTGGCCTCAATTTATTTGTATTTAAAAATATGAATTTTATCTTAGTACTGAGGTGTACTACTAAATCTTTATATTTAAAAGTTCCGACAATAGAGTTATTGGTGGTAGAAGAAATGGGGGATGGAATATTTAACACAATATCTCTACACCGGAATGATATACGGAGTTGAATTAAAGTCTATGAAATGCAGTTTGTTTAACAGTAACATTGTGGTATACAGTATTGTTTAACAGTAACATTGTGGTATACAGTATTGAATGGTGGAAGAAGTTGGAGACGACCGAGAAAGACATTAGCAATAGCGAAACTAGTTATAGATAAAGAATTAACTTTCAACATTAGAAGAATACTTTGCGTCTAACAGAACTCATTCATTTATTACTAACTATACGTATATGGATACTATTTTATTTACTGCATACTCTTGAAGTACACATTATTATTTATTAAAGTTTGACGCAAGGGGAGGGGTGGGTAGGCAAAGAGGACAAACTAGTCGCTCTTGGCACACACTCATTGCTTTATTCACATCGCCTCATAGATACTTTAAGTTTTTGGTACTACATACAAAATATAAATTAGGAAATGTTATACATTCTGCAATGTGGTAATATTATCTCCATTAATAAAATAAATATCTCAATGAAGAAGAAGATATTTCTAACAAATCAAATCGAAACATGAAACAGAACAAAACATGAATCCTTCCTAGTTGGACAGCCAAAAGCAAAATATGTAATCAATATTATAAAATATAAATAAATAAACAAGGACACAGAAAATAAAAAAGATAACGGTCACAACTAGGAATCGAACCCAGAATCTCTGTCTAACAGCGCCTTTAGCCACTCAATCATTGGGACCTAATTATTAAACGTCATATTTTTCGATCTCATATTTCAAATTCCGAATTAAAAATATTATCTCTCAACTATTTTTTCACATATTTTTGGCAGTTAACTTTTAAATGATTCAAATGAATTTTTTTTAATTTTTATTGCCGGTAACCCGGGCGTTTATTGACATCAATATTTGTTTACAAATTATGTGCGCTACCCGACTCACTAGACAATTTCTGTTCTGAGCCGGGTAATTTCTGTTCTGAGCCGGGTATTGGTTTGTAACCTAGATGATAGTGTCTGGGATAAACTTATCTGATTTGTATTTATATGATATGTTCTGTCGCGGTTTTGATTTTCTAGTAGCTAACTATTATGTATATTATTATGTATATTTATTATTGATTTGTATGTCAAATCGTAATGAAAATAATTAGTTTAATACAATTCTCAACAACTCGAGTAGAGTCGCTATACTAGAGCCGCGCTATAAAACGTAGAATGTGTATCAAACAATGTATGAATGTGGATGAAGCAATAAGCGTGTGCCAATACATAGTTATGTGTCTGTCTATCCTCTTGCCTACCCCTCGGGAACACGGTGTGATGGTAAAATTGTTTAATTCAATCACTCATACGGTGAATTTATCAGATTTACTGAAGAAGGATTGCCTTTCCTCTTTGTCTGTCAAAGTTGTTACAAAACGTTTAATAATGAATTTAATTTATAACCAGAAGGTATTTAAGTTATTTTAAAAGGTATTTTAATAAAAAATATTAACCGGGCGTCTTTTGACACCGAGCCTCCCGCCCCTAACTGCCCTTTCAGAGGGAGGGGTGAAGTGAAGGGTATAAATAGTGCGTTTTTAAGGAATTATGGTTAATATCGATCGTAACGCGCTCGAGTCAATATCAAATATCAATTTTGTAAGGACGATTTACAGTTAAAGTTTAAGTGTTTTTTTAAGTACTTTTTTAAGTGTTGTGGAAAGTGTCATCATACCAATGGAGTTCACAAAAAGGATTGGCGGCGACCTTCCAGCATCCCCCGCGAGAGAGGCAGAAAGAGAACAGTCCACGATCGAGGCATACCGGCAGTTTGCCAAAAGCGGAGCCACCTTGCAATACGTTCAACTTCCCATCTGTTACGGTACCAAGGATCCATTGAGATTTTTTCTGCTAACGAGCTTTTCTCAGCAAACGGCAAAGCTGTCGAAGATACATTTAGCTACTCCTTATCTGGACAATATGTACCAGGAACAGGAAAAGCTCAAGGCCGAAGCATCACATGCAGCTGAAGCGGGTGATATAGCTGAATCCTCCGATGCAGGGGAGACTGATTCCGCTCAAGCTACTACTACGAAAGCAGCTCCCACTTTTGAGATGTGCGATGACGGCACGATCGTGGTGAGGCATGGTGGGATGGAGAGCCATCTGCCCTACCAGCCTAATATGATTCGGGAGATGGGCTCGGGGCCGCGGAGCCCCACGGAGCAGGCCAGGAGGGACCGCCTTAATGCTGCTTGCCGTATGAGCCGGGCCCGCGCCATGATGGGGGCAACCAGGCCCTATACATTTAGGAAGAGGGCCTCGAAAGAGTCAACTGAAAAAATCCCGACACCCGATTTAAAAGAAAATATTTTATAATTATTTTTACCTTTGATGTTTCTAAATATGTTTATTAGGTCTATTAAATTATTTTTCAAAATCTGATACTCAAGTAAACTAAGAAAATCTGGATTTAAAATCCCTATTGCATATTTCAATTGCATACTACTTCATTCCCATATGTATATAATAATTATGTATTTCGTTATTTATATTATTAATTTATGTTTCAACCAATTTATAAACTTTAAATGTAATATTAACTCTAAAAACGTTTTAATGTTGAATATTTTTATTTGTAGTATAATAAATATTGCTAAAATGTATTTTATCCTGTCGATATGTATTTTTCATTTATTTAACGCCCGGAGGGCTTTTACATGGTTGGTAGTATAATTTTAATTTGACAGATACTTTGAAACATAAAAAATAAGAATAAAATTACATTTGATAAAAGCTATGCAACAAGTCATACAAACACAAGAAAAAAAAAACAGAAAATTACAGCTATTTGTAGGTTTACATGATGTGTTTAGGAGTATTGTTGAAATAAATGTTTTAAAAGATCCACAAAACTTGCCAAGTTGGTATTGAATATGTCAAGATCACCCAAGTAATGATTTCCCATGGTGTGAAGTCGTATCGGAGAGTGGGCAATGTAGTTACGCTTATGTGTGCTGTTGTAGAATATTGTATTTTGTCGTTTTTTTTTTTTTTTTTTTTTTTACAGTATTACCGCACAAGAGTCCCAACTGCTCCCGTCTGGAGCCAGTGAGACTATGGCATCCCCAATTGGGGTATGTTGTGAGGCTGAGGGTATTGGGGAGGGGAGGAAGATGGGGAAGAGGAAGGTGGGGAAGTACCTGGCTATTCAGATCTGGTCACCAAACACGGCTAAAGCCATTTCAAGCAACGTTTCAATTCTGAATGGTGGTCTTACACCAGGGCGATACTGAGAGTATCTTCCACTCTGGAACGTGCCGCAAATATACTATATATTATTTTAATTTTAAATTAATTAAATGTGAAATAACACAAATTAATCAAATAAAATTTATTTGCGCACGCCGGGTTCGAACCCGCGACCTTCGGATCTGTAGTCAAAAGCGTATACCACTAGACCACGCCGGCCGTCAAAGTCGTGTTGTTACTGTGGGTGTATGTATGTTTATAAGTTGCAGGAGTTCACAACAGTCGAATTTAGAGTTAAGTATTTTGAATAAGAACGTTAAATCGTTTATTTTACGTCTATCTTCTAATGTATGTATGTTTAGAGTATTTAATAAGAAATTGTATTTTAAGTCTTCGACAGGGATATTTAATTTAAAATTTATAAAACGTAGAATTTTTTTTAGTATTCGCTCAATGTTGTTAATGTGAATTTTGTAAGATGGAGACTAAACTACTGAGTTATATTCAATTAGAGTTCTTACTAAAGATACGTATAATAGTTTAATGGCTTGTAAAGGATTATAGTTTTTAGTTGTTCTTAATAGTTGCCTAGTGTTTTCATACCTTTGTTCACAATTTGATGGATACGTATTTCGTTATCTACTCGTATATAATTTATTTATGTTTCAACCAATTTATAAACTTTTAATGTAATATTAACTGTAAAAACGTTTCATGTTCAATATTTTCATTTGTAGTATTGTTAAAATGTATTTTATCTTGTTTATATGTATTTTGATAGAAAGATATGACTAAAATATGATGTATTTATAAGACTAATTTTATTCAATAAATTATATGTACTTTTCTAAATGTTCTCCCTTTTTTCAATGTTTCAACCTTATTTGTATTGTTTAGATTAAAAAGAATTATTATATTTCAATGTTGTTCTTAGATTGATTCTTTCAAAAGCATTATTTTGCAATATATCGCAGGTTTTAATATACCTCGGTTGTTTAGCAATTATTGACTATAAAAGTATCCTTCAATATTTAAATTTGAATTAGATTATCATAAATATATAAAGTATTTGTTTTATTTCTTGTTGAACACCAAAATGTCTTGTACCTAACCTATTGAACCTAGTTATTTTGTCACTTTCGGGTCAGGAGCGTTCAATTGTCATTCGATTGGTTATGCGGTCACTGTTCTAAGATAATGTGTGGTGTCAAAGCTTTGCAAAGACTTTCTCATATAATCTGTTTACCAACTTCCCCGGCGTTGCCTGGAAATGACGCAGACTCATTCGAAATCAGATGAATCCGAGAAATTTTCCTATTATTTTGGAGGACAAGTGTGTAAAATTTCGGAATAAAATTGTGTAGATTTTTATAAAAAGACCAGGGAACCCGCCACAATACTCGTCTTTATAAACACCGTGCATATAATATATATACACTGCATGAATTTCACCCAAGTTGTCGGTCTGGAAATTTAATTTCTAGAGAAATGATTCGAGGGTAGAGTGATAAAATTCTCCATACTGCTTCGGTGTTGCAGATTTAACGGCTGGATTGATCACTGGTGATTTTTGTACGTAGCATGATCTGTACCTTTATTTATATTTTTAGTAACGTATTGGATTCATTTTACTGAACGGCACAACTCAATTTTGATTGTGAGCATCGAACCTTTTTATAAGTAGTAAATATTTACTCGGATCGTTGTCAATTTCATGGTTTCGCACAGTGGCAGATTGTCGACCTTCGTAGAGGCGCAAAGCAAGCGCCCAAAAATATATTTTTACTTCTCACTAGCTTACGTGTACCCGGCTTTGTTGGGAGTTGTTCATAGGAGATATATAGATACATATTCATAGACATACACCATCGCGGATTTTTAAGATATACAATTCCGTAGTACAATATTTTGATATATCTCATAAGGTTTAGCCAGCTTTAGCTATGTAAGCGCCCGAAAAAAGGCGCAAACAGACGAGCGCGGATAGCGACCTTATTTTATACTATTAGAGATTTTACAAAACATCGACTTTCTCTACATTCTTTAAGTATAATATGAATGTTTTATATTTAAAACCCTTCCAGAAGAAATTCTTGAAATGATAATGAAAACCCTATCAAAACCAGTTGCGTAGTTGAGATGAACTAAGCGAACAAACCGACAGACGCGGATAGCAACAGCATTATTTTATACCATTAAGAGATTCCTACCTTCAAACTACACTACTAGAATTCACAACTCCAAAACATTACTCCAAACTATTAATAACTCCGAGTGACTCCGGGTTCACTTCGGCTGTTTAAATACTGTGGCGGCCGGCATTAGTATGATTTTTATACAAATCCAAATAGTTTTATTCCGAGATTGATGAAATTTTGCAAACCTACATGCAATAGCTAAAAAAAATTAATACAGGAACACTGAGACTTCAGTTGACTTTATGAATTTTGACACATTGGGTTAGATACATACGATGAGGATGCAAAATTTAACAAACTCAAAATATGTAATAATATGTGAAATGTTAAATAATATGAAATATCAAATATATCGTAAAATATTTGGAAAAAGTATGAGAGTCGGGGGCTTAGGATCATGGGGGGCCTATCTCCAAAAACATAGTAAAACAAGATAAACGCAAAATATGGAATGAGAAACGCTAAATGGGGAAAAAGGGGGTGAAGAGGGGGGGGGGGGGGGGGGAAAGGTTTGAGACATAGTTGCAAAGACTTTGACTTTTGGAGATATAAGAAATAAAAGGGGGAAGGGGATAAAGGGGGAAAAGACTTTGAGTTTTGGAGAGATGAGAATAAAAGGTTGAATTGGGAGAAGAGAGAGTGGTTGGGGGGGGGGGGGGGGGGAGGAGGGAAAGGGGGATTAAGGGGGGGGTAGGAAGGTGTGACAAAGTTGAAAAGACTTTTGCAGACAAGTGAAAAAAATTTACCCAATAACCTTAACGTAACCACCCAATTCAATAAAGAAAAACGTTTCTCGTGTTTGAGTTGGGGAGTAGTGTCATTACAATATATTATATTGGGTAAAGAAAAGAAAGAAAGTTTTTATTTACAAAGTAAGAAATAAACAAAATGTATAAAACATGATTACAAAAGTATAGATAATGAAAATAGACTACAATAGCAGTTACTAAATTAGATACACAGTAAATATAAATAAATATGAGAATATGTCTATTTACATTTAACATTAATTTAAGAATAAAAGTAAAATAAAAATAATATTATTACATTTCGATTAATAAGAAGGTAGTAGGTGGTATAAGTACATGGAGTTATTTTATTCATTTGGAGTAAACGGAGCTGATAATATTGCAAACGAAGGTACATAATAAATTGCGACAATAATCTGTTGGTGGCTCGAATGCTGATATAATATTTCAAGAGGATATGGTAAAAGAAGAAAAATATTTTTTATGAAATTAAATAGTTAATTATAACTCAATTCGCCCCAACTCTCCCCAATTACAACTACTTTCAGAGCTCACAATATATTAACAAAAATCGTGGTATTGTTATATACACGAAGACGTACTCTTTACTGAAACGAATATGACTAATGCAAACTGTATTATTATAAGATTGAGCATTAATAATGAACTACCTATACAAATAATATCAATATACAGGACACACTCAGCTGTTATATCCACTTTTATTGGAGAATTGAATAATACTATTTTGAATAATAAATGTACAAATAATTTTCTAATTGGCGATATTAATATTAACATTGCTGAAAATAATCACACTATTGAAAAGGACAATTATATCAACATGATGACCGCGTGAAATTTTAAACCCTGTATAAATAAATATACTAGAGAATTTAATAATCAAATACCATCGTGTATTGATCATATATGGTGTAATTCCAACTACATTGATAATCTTATGATATAATTTGAAACAATAATATGGAGAAACAATATAAGGGACCATCATACATGTATTCTTAACCTTAACATAGAAAAACAAAACATTAATAATAGTAATAAATCTAACATGCCTAAAATATCGATAAACGATATTTATCGATATTTTAAAACTGAAAAACTGTCTCACGAAATCAATCTGTATGGCAATCTATACTCTGCACAGAAGATGTAAATATAAGTGCTTTAAAATTTTATGACACCTTACAAAAGCATATAAAGGATTCAAGCTGTGAAATACACAAAAAAATATATAAAAAAAATTCAAAAAAATTAAACCATGGATTACCCACGGTCTAGTGGTTTCCATTAGAGAAAAAGAAAAATTATTTAAACTTACAAAAAAATTCCCACTAAATAATTCGATTATTTTACGCTTTAAAAAATACAGAAATAAACTAACGGCACTAATTAAAATGACCAAAGAAGAATTCTACAAACAAAAGATGTTAAATTCAGGTAACAGTGGTAAACAAAAATTTGGAAAACAATAAATGAAATAATTGATAAAAAAAGAAAGACAAGTGACATTTTAAAGCTACACATTAACAATAATATGATGCAAGCTTCTGATAACCCAAAACTATGTGCGAATGCTTTCAATAATTTTTTTTCAAATAACTAACAACATAGATAATACCAGAGATGTACTTTATTTCAAATAAAGCCATTTGAAATGGAAATGCAAAATGCAAAATGGGTATTTTCCATTTTGCATTTTAAATGCTTTTCTAAAAACCATTTTGCATTTTGCATTTTAAATGCTTTTCTCAATGCATTTTCCATTTTAAATGCTTTTTTGCAACATTCTTCCTACTATCTCCACTCATCTTTTTTTCATAAGCCCCAAATATCAGTCGATCCTCAACCTCGCTATGAGAGATAATTTACATTTGTCAAGTTGCTCCCTGGTAGGAGCCCTGGCAATTAAGTGATACCATTACATCAAATACTGAACATGGGGCCATGACGCTGTAATATTAAATGTTAGATAGCAGTTTCTATGTTTTTACGTTGGCAACATTTTTTGATTTACCATCATGTAATATGTTTGTTCTACATTGATGTCCATTATTAAATGACAAAACTGTTTAAAAATTCTATAATAATTTTAATTGTTTGACCTGAGAAACCATTTTGCATTTTCAATGCATTTTGAAAATAGGTATTTTGCATTTTGCATTTGAAATGCTTTTCTAAAAACCATTTTGCATTTTGCATTTTCAAATGGAAAAGTTTTGACCCATTTCCATTTTGCATTTCAAATGGTTTTGGGTACCCATTTTGCACATCTCTGGATAATACCACCACATTAGGAATTCCAGTAGCTTCATGAAATAAAACGGTAAAAACATTCGAAACGATAACTGAACAAGAAACTGTTGTTATAATACAAAACCTAAAAACTGAGTCCGCACCAGGTTTTGATGGGATAACCGTTGAAATTCTGAAAAAAAATCTTAATTTTTTGAAAAACCTATTACACATATCATTAATAATAGTCTTAAAAAAGGAATCTTTCCATCTATTTACAAAAAAAACTATTATTTCACCGATTTTTAAATCAGGTGATACTAAAGAAATGAATAACTACCGACCTATATCAGTATTATCAAATATCTCAAATTTTTTTGAAAAGGTAGCAAAAAAGCAACTTTTAAAATTTATTGAAACTAATAATATATTGAGCGATCAACAATTTGGATTTCGCGCAAAAATAAGTACACAGGACGCAATCATAGATTTAACAACAAAAATACATCAAGCACTAGACAAAAGCAAAAAATCTCTTGCAATATTCATAGACCTAAAGAAAGCCTTCGACAGCATAAGTCACAAAAAAATACTGTACAAGCTTAACAAAATAGGAATTATAGATAATGCCAAAATGTGGATAGAAAGTTTCCTGAACTCTAAAAATAAATAACACTCTCAGTGAACCGAATACAAGTGACTTTGGAATACCACAAGGCACCATATTGGGCCCTCTTCTATTCATATTATATGCTAATAATATCTTTAAATTACCATTAACAGGAAAACTCATTTCATATGCAGATGACACTGCAATTATATTTCAAGCGAATTCATTGAATGAACTTGAAATAATTGCTAACAATGATATCAATACGTTAAAAGAATGGTTTGATAATAACTTATTAACATTAAATATGAAAAAATATATTATATAATTTTTAGTATAAACAAAAAAAAACCTTTTATTACTTTAAATATTAAAATACATTAAAAAAAATGCACATCGAAAAAATCTACTTGCCAAAATAATGACTGTTTATGCATAGGAAATAAAAATGAAATTAAATATTTAGGTGTAATAATAGATAGTCACCTTAAGTGGAAAACTCACATAAACAATATCATAAATAGATTAAGAAAACTCATTTACATATTTATTAGTCTAAGAAATATACTTAACATAAAAATTCTTAAAAATATTTACTACGCTCTATCCCATTCAATAACACAGTATGGTATCATTGCATGGGGGGGAGCTTACAAATCATCACTTTTACCGCTGGAAATAACTCAAAGGCTGTTAATAAAAATTTTAATAAAAAAACCATCAGACTACCCAACCTCACAACTTTTCCAAGATTTTCAAGTCCCAACACTAAAAAATACATATACAAAAAATACGCTGCTTCAAATCCACAAAGATCTCTATAAGAAGTCACACCATGCCATGGTTCGTGTCGAGAGCAATAGGCAAAATACAATGGGTCGCTTATGCACTCCATTAATGCACACCAGTTTCGCACAACACTATTACACGTACACTGGAGTGGTGTGGTTTAATCAACTAACGACAGAGATGAGATTAGAACCGGACTATAATAAATTTAAAAATAAAATAAACATCACTACCTTAAATAATTTAACGAATTAGAATGACAATGATATCTCACTATATTATTTTATAAATTATTGTATAAAAAAACTAAAATCTCTTCACTTTATGTGTTTTTATGATTCTTTTTTTCTTCTATTTACATATGTATGTTAAGTTTTTATTTTTTTCCCTTAACACACAAGTTTTAGACTCTTATAAAGGTAAAAATGTTAATTTTTATTGAAAAATGTTCTTACTATGTAAATTTAAATAATTATACTGTATTTTATGAAATAAATAAAAATATTAAAAAAATACTAAGTATGTACAATTAAAATTTGAATTTGATCAATTACTACTAATATGTACCCGTAATCAAAAGATGTGTAAAAAAATCAAATTAAAACTAATAATTATTATTTGGTTGATCAAGAAGTTGTTTTATTTGTAATTTAAAGGCTTTATAATTTTTTCAGATTTGATTTTATATGGGAGTGCATTAAAAATTTTATACCTTGATAAGTATAATGGTGTTGAGAAGCGCTCATTTTAAATTTAGGGATTTCTAAGTTGCCACGTGATCTTGATCGGTTACTTATTTTTGGAAATGTTATTGTAGGATTGAAATGATCTTTGTGAGTTTGTAACAATGAGTTCTTTTTGAATATATTATTTAACCCCTTCCTTTCCTCAAAAGACCTCCCACACAGCATGTTCAAAGATGACACTGGCTCTGAGGGAAATTATTTTCTTTAGGGACTCCTGTGAGGATTTATCATCATTATTCAATGGCCAATAAAAAAACATTTTCAGTTAGCAATGTATTAGATATATCTTCAAATGTTACTAGAACAAGTTACAATTTTTTTATACAGAGTGTCCGTTAACGATAAGTTCTGATACTGAGGTTTGTTTGTTGATTTTTGCTTTGACTGTTTTATTTAAAATTTAATTGAAAATATAATTTTATAAAGAATATGTCATTTTTTGTAAATGTTTACCTAAGAGTTACATTGTGATTAAATTTAAAATAAAATAAAATTAAGAATTGCAGAAACTATGTGAAAGCCCGTTTTATACGTTAAGAAATTTGATTTTCATGTGGAAAAATACATAAAAGTTAATTTCACTGAAAAATTTAAAAACATAAATTAACAATTTATGTATGTAAGTGTAACATAACACATGGATAATAGAATAACTATATATAAGAAAATCAAATGCCAATACTAAGATTAAAATCACATCGACGGCCGGCATAGTCCAGTGGTAACGCATTGGACTGCCATTACGAAGGTCGCGGGTTCGAACCCGGCGTGCGCAAATAAATTTTATTTGATTAATTTGTGTTATTTTCACAATTAATTAATTAAAATAATATATAGTATATTTGCGGCACGTTCCAGAGTGGAAGATACTACCAGTATCGCCCTGGTGTAAGACCACCATTCAGAATTGAAACGTTGCTCCAAATGGCTTTAGCCGTGTTTAGTGACTAGATCTGAATAGCCAGGTACTTCCCCACCTTCCTCTTTCCCTTCCCCACTTACCTTCAGCCTCACAACATCCCCCAATTGGGGATGCCATAGTCTCACTGGCTCCAGACGGGAGCAGTTGGGACTCTTGTGAGGTATTCACTATAAAAAATAAAAAAATTCAAATAATAACACCTGATATTGTTAATAAAGCACAGATTCAAATACAAAGTATGTACATTACAATTATCCAAGTTTCTTGCAAACCAGCAAGACTGAAAACAGGAAAATAAAGTAATCGTAAGGTATATAAATTTATTTAGTATTTAGTCGACCAGTCGGTGGCCGAGTTGACATTGCGCTTGGGTCCCACTCGGGCGTAGTGTGTTCAATTCCTCGGCTGGCTAAGTCCTCCATCACAACACAAGCAACATTTTCAGCTTACAGTGGTGGTAGTAGGAGATTTTCAAATATTGTCAGGTATTTTGTAACCCGGGATTGTTTATCTTTCTTTAAAAAAAAAATATATCAATAAATATAATATACATATGTATGTAGATTAATTCTTCTGTATATATATATATATAAAACAGAAGAATTAAAAAAAGCAGAAAAATAATGTCAGTTGTATCTATAGAAAAAAACTAATAAGTAATGGCAAAGCATTCATACAACGTAGTAATTATTATCAAATTTAAATAAAAGTACTTGAAATCGTAAATAAATCAAAGTATAATATACTCGTACATATCAACTATGTCCGTACATGCATGCAGTCATTAATAAAAAAATAAAAACAAATGAAACTAAGGAGTATGTGATTTAAACGTTGGAAGGGATAGGGACAATAATTTTGTCGAAAGCTAATAAATAATACA